>NW_019731236.1:653781-659141 GCF_002891405.2 Cryptotermes secundus | reverse complement strand
AGGACATTGGGCTGTAAATAGAGGACGTGCCTAAGAATTAAACAAGAAGTTATAGGAAGAACTAAGTGTCCGATTTCTTTTGATACGAAACAGACAGCACAGAAAACCAAATTAGAGAGGATACACAGACAAACAAACAGCAAGGTAACCTGATACGTCTACTTTTATTGTTTTAAATGAGGAAAGTATGCTACAAAATAAGGTATAGGCCTGTGTGAAAACGAGCACATCGAAGAAGCTTAAATTGGTGTCTAGTTCTACCTGTTTTCGACGCTCATTCGCACAACATGGTAAATATTTTCTTCGTGATTAAATGTGTCACAATCCAAGCAGTCATATCATCGAACCCACTTTATACAGAATAAAATGGCTTCTCATTCATACATTTTGTTAAGTGTGATATCTCCGTGGTTCCCCTCTTTGACGCAGAATGGGAGACCTTACTAGTGTGATCCTCTCATTCTGCTCTCTTAGAAGAGAGCAGTTAGGAGGAATCTAAGCATAACCACGCATGCTCATTGTCAACGTTCAAACAATCGAGCATTGCGAGAGAACACTGAATAAGTACAATCCTGTAGCTTCAACCCAGCATGAGAAATATACTGATATAATAAGAGCTTAACTGAATGACGTCTGGCTTGGGTCAGATATCTGAAGTGGAAGTTTCTGGACTGATCTCAAGCACTTCCCATCCACCTTAACATTCCTGGCGGCTGAATCTGGGCTTTCCAACTTCTTGCCCTAGGCTGACCAATTGACTTGTTCCAGCGCAGGGTCTACCTACTCTTACGTTTTTATCTGATTTCGTACTTCACAGTAAAATACACGGTGATTGTGTTGCATTTATTTGTTCATTTTAGCTTATTTAACGACGATATCAGTAGCTTAGAATATACCGCGATGATTGGTCGGACAACAGCGAACAACGAATTGCAAAGGCTGTAGGAGACAGCAATTGTAGCCTTGTTTATAGTACTATCCCAGTATTTGGCTGGGGAACTGAGCAAAACCACAGGAAACCCCGTGAAGAAAGAGTACTATCTTCTGGGCTGTAAATCCGTGCAGTCCGATAAAAGTCCTCCGACGTTTCAGAGGAAACTACTTCCTCTATCTTCAGCGCCGAAGACTACGCCAAGCTAGAAAACAAGTGCCAGCCTCTTGTTGGTTTCTTGCTTCGCTCATTCTCATAACATGAAGATGGAGAGAGTGCTTCCTTCAGAAACACAGGTAGATTTCCACCGGATCATGTAGTGTTACATCCTAGTGACGGCCGCGCCATAGCTCAAGCGGTTAGTCGCTGGCTTCTCACCGCGGCAGCCCTGGTTCGATCCCGGGTCTGGTCAAGTGGTATTTGTGGTGGAAAAGTGGTGCTGGGGCTGATTTTCTCCGAGTACTTCGGTTTCCCCTGCCAATCTTCATTCCACCAATTGCTCCACAGTCACCCTCACCTATTATCTGGGGCTGGTACAATAGGTCAGAGTGGCCGCAGTACAAGGGACTTAGTCCCACCCCGCTAGCAATACAAAATACATCCCAATAGATAATATTCTTCATACTTGCCACTGTGAGAACGTCAGATTCGACATATTATTCATAAATGATTAACCGAAAACTATTATATACCACTAGTCCGTACATAAAAATAACCAGAAGTGGCCGCAGTACAAGGGACTTAGTCCCACACCACTAGAAATAAAAAATAATAATACATAAAAATAAAGAAAATTATGTATTTTATCTTCTTCTTTTGTTTCTGTTGCTCCCACGTGGAACATAGAGCATCCTGAAACGCTTCGTTTCACTTCAGTTTCTTAATATAGGACTCCTTGAACGGGGGAACACCCCGTCGCAAGGCCGCTACCTACACACAAACAGATATCCATGCCTTGAGTGGGATTGGAACACATGATCCCAGAGTTCGAGCGGGCGAAAACATTTCATGCCTTAGACCGCGCGGCCACTGTGACCGGCTATATATACAGTATAAAATCTGAAAATGAGAGACAGAGCGAAATAAGCAGAGACTGATCTGGTAAGGATGACTGTGGTTCAACGAAGAGGATGGAGTAACAGAAAACTACTGAAACGTGCATTATTTTATAGTAGAAATGATAAGGAGGAGGGAAATTCCCTTTTAAAAAATTTCACGCAACGCGAGAGGGTTATACGACCCTTGTATCACACACACAAATTAATGAATAATGAATAATAATAATAATAAAGAATTAGATGCTTAGGGGATGTAGATCAATAAAAATGTAAAGTTGTCCCCGTGCTTAACTATTTAAGCACTACACTATGAAAGGGTACGTGGAAGTAGATGTATAGATCCACATTTTCTTGACCTCGGCAGTAGCAGGTGGTGAGTGCTCAGCTTCACGCGCCGGCCGCTTTACCCCCAGGGAATGAGCCCTGGGTAGTCATTGGACAGGAGGTTAGGTGGACCCCAGAGCCGGTCTGAGCGACATGGAGAAGTGAAAATTCTTGAACCCACAGGGATTCGAACTCTGACCCCTTGGTCGTGAAGCCAGTAGCCAGTCATTATACTGACTGCGCTATCTCGGCTCACCCGGGCTAGTTCAAGTAGGAGTAAAAAATGGAGAAAGGAAGGTCCAAGGGATAAATTTTCTCCAGAAAGTAGTTTTAATAGTGATTCATGTGTTTCGATTTCTCAGTACAAGATGTTTGTTGGGTGATAAGGTTTTGAAACCACCAGACTAAGACGACCGTAAAAGTAAAGCTATTCCTGTAACAGGCCGTGGAAGCCTATAGGGTTGTAAGACGCCAAGGCTCCCATATTTTCTAAAAAATCTACTTACAGATGGCGGTGAGGTTATCGTACTAAATTATAATGACCGACGAAGAATGGTTGCACAGGCCAACAGCCGTCCGAATCTGGCGCTCACTTTCATACAAAATAACAAACTGCATTTACATGGTAGAATGTAAGTAATTTCTAAAGACAGAACGTAATACACAGTAGATATCTCCTGAGGATCTTACAGGTTCATATTAAGGTCATGTGTGGATGCGGTCTGCTTCGTGGAACTTACGTGTACTTAGACAGTTATTTTTTATCTCAGCCAACAATATAATGGCATATGCTGGATGTCAGTAAGGACGGGGGACAAGGGGTTTAGAGGGGGATACTGATTGATGTCCCTAGAATCTAAATATGGAGAGACTAAGGAGTGGCCTGCTGAACTTCACAGAGAGAAACGCGAGGCACAAGCTGTGCTAGCGATCTCAAAACACACGGCAACGAAAGAAAAGAAACATATGTTTCCTAAGGTAATCTAGCAGACGAAATTGTGAGGTTAAGCCTTCAGATAAAAGGATATTAAGTTTATTCTGTTGTGCATTTACAGTAATATTGATCCATATGCAAAAGATATACGTACTATACATAGGGACTGATACAGATTATCGTCAGAGTGTAGTATGAATCAATGCATCGACGTGACAATCCACCCCCTAAAAACCCCATTATTTGTGAGTCATTGTTTTATTTAAATACTGTCACGTGTCCGGGGTTCCGTGACAAATAATTGTGGATGCTTAGTTTTGATCGTTGGATTTACTGGACGTTACTAACACACAGTCGGTTACAATATTTCTCACCTTCAACTATTTCTGGATACCGAATCCTTCACTGTTGTCTGCGTCTTGCACCTCTGGTCTCCTGGATCTCCTCTCACTTCTGTTCTGTGCCTTCAGTTCTGAACTCTGAACTGCTCTCCCTTTATTCCTGCAAGGAGGATGGGATAGGAATGGCCTCCTCGAAGAGTTCCTTTAGTCATATCCGTGGTAACAGTCTCTTTAGAATGTCGTTACCATGGATATGTCTCCTGTAGCTTCATCAAAACCCAAAGTAACGATGTATTTCGCGTTACCAAGGGAACGCACCCCGCAAAGCTCCGCCCAGCAGATGCGCAAGTTGTGGCTTTCAGGCCGCTCGTCACAGCATACGTTGTCGAGTGACGTGTTTAACTGTCACCAGACAACAATGCAGGAACGTAATTTCGAGCCGTTGTCTAGCAATGGACGCCCGCTCAGACTCAGATATTCCGGCTTTTAGGCAACAGGTCACAATATTATTGACAGCGACGGGGACTGAACCATTAAATATGTAAAGTTGTCCTGCGCTTAACTAATTAATCACTACGTCATGATGGCGTATGGGGGAAGCAGATGTATAGATCCACATTTTATTGACCTCGGCAATAGATGGAGGTGAGTTGTCAGCTTCACGCCCTGGCCGCTTAACCTCCGGGGAAAGAATCGTACCCACTGGATAGGAGGTTAGATGAACGCTATAGTCGGTCTGGATGACGTGGAGAAAGAAAATTTGTGATCCTACTGGGACTCGAACTCCGACCCCTCGGGTCGTCCAGCCAGTAGCCAGCCGCTACACTGACTACGCTATCCCGGCTTCTTGAACCATTAATCTCGAAGACCAAACAATAATATGTGCGCGTAATGACATCCAAAAGTACAGACGGGAAGCTACCGAGAGTAACTCTTTCGAGAGAGACTATAAAATGGACAAACACAAAGCAGAATGGAAACTGCTACCAGGAAGTAGATTTCACTTTCGAACCTCAGCATGCGCTGCAAAGGAATGAGATGATTTTAGGAGAAAATTAATTTTACTCTGTTCTTCTAATTCCAATGAACACATACGTCACGCGTAACGAAAGTTGGGAGACGCTGATATACAGCGTTACAAGCCCGTCTTGGGCTAGAACTGACCTGCAAAAGGCTACGACTTTTGCCGAACAACTATCCACAGTCTTGCAACATAATCCATCCCGACTACCAGCAGCTGAAGAGGAAATCAACAAACAGCTTGAGGCTCCGTTTCAGAAGGCTTTCCCAGTAAATAAAACCACTCAAAGAGAGGTAGAAACTATCATACTCCATGGCATTAGTTCAAAAAAAGCACCGGGATTTGACCTCATCACCGGCAAAATATTAAAAGAATTGTCCGACAAAGGATTCAAAGTATTAACATACATCTTCAATGCAACTTTACGACTCGAATACTTCCCCTGTCAATGGAAAGTTGCGCAAATAGTCATGATTTTGAAAACAGGAAAAAATCCAAACGATGTTTCGTCGTATAGACCCATCAGTCTCCTGCCGATTCTCTCCAAAGTTCTGGAAAAAATTCTGCTCAAACGGTTAGTACCTGAAATCGAAGGTCATCAGCTCATACCTACACATCAATTTGGCTTCAGAAAAGGTCACGGAACGATCGAACAAATACATCGATTAGTAAACGAAATTCACAGTGATTTTGAAAACAGGCGCTACTGCTCAGCTGTATGTGTTGATATAAGCCAAGCCTTCGATAAAGT
>NW_019731236.1:623909-653414 GCF_002891405.2 Cryptotermes secundus | reverse complement strand
CCGCGTTACGTCCCAACCAGATCCCTACACGCCGATCTAGGCATACCCACAGTACGGGAAGAAACTACAAACATCAGCCGTAAATACAAATACAAGATAACAGCACATCCAAATGAACTGGCAACCACACTATTAAACAACGCAGACGAGCCCAGAAGACTGAAGAGGCATAAGCCAACCGATCTAACGACGCGCTTCACATAAATGCAATACACACAATAACAAAGTCATACTCGAAATAGATCCCTAGAAAATGCTCACTGGAGCATTACTCTCGCCGACATGTTCTCTCTTAGTATTTAAGCATTAGATTAAGTATTTCATAAGATTCACTTATAGTCCTTAATGGACTGATTGTAAAAATATACGGAGATATACAAAAAAAAAACAAGCCTGTAACTAATGTAAAGAAATAAAGAGTTGCCACTTTATGCTACTCAAGATTAATAAGAAGAATGCCGGCAGTCGCACATTAGAAACACGATATGGTTATGTCGTCAGACCCACTTGCTTTATTAGTCACAGAAGAGACGATGTGCCACTAGAGACCAATTCGATTGATACAGTACAAACAGCAGTCTCTTACGAGCGCGTGCCAAACGTCAGGGCACGAGAAAAGTGACTGCTTATACTGTGGCAACAGAAAGAAGCCCTGCAGGTGGTGGGGATGAAGAGGCTACCGCTCTCTGCCTACTGTTGAAATGATCTTCAGACTTATCAAGCAGTGTCATAGCTCAGGCGGTTAGTCGCCGGCTTTTCACCGCGGCGGCCCGGGTTCAAGCCCAGGTCAGGTCATGTGGGATTTGTGGTGGACAAAGTGACGCTGAAGTAGGTTTTCTCAGAGTACCAATTCTCATTCCACCGACTGCACCACACTCATCATCTATCATCCGGGTCTGGTACAATAGGCCAATTAGTGGCCGACGTACCGAGTGGACTGTCTCACCCCACCCCCAACAAACTAAAAGAACTATCAGGCCTACATCAAACATTCCAAAATGCAGACCACGTTAATCAATTCGTTTTCATAAAAAGCTAGACCTTCGCTGAGGAAATGCAAAACCCAAACATAATAAAAGTTGGGGGTAGTCTTCAGTTGTTGCTTGGCAGTAGTAGGAAACGTTTCTGTCCTGAGCAGTTCAGCGCAGTGCAGTATAGTCAAGGTGTGTCGTTTCGACAAGGAGACGCGGAAGATGAAAATGAAGACCAAGAGTTGGCTCAATCTTCGTCCTGTTTCTAGGGTCACTTGGGCTCTGTCCGCATGACCCGATTTTAACCGGCCCACACCACATTCCCCACGCTACTGCGCAGTGTTCTTCTGACTGCTTTTCACCTTTTCACCCACGCTTCATGGGGAAAGCAACAGACTGTAACGAAAGTTATCAGATGTTTGACAATATACGACTGGAAGGGAATGCTGGGAAGTACGCTGAAGGAGGTCGCGTAACCACGCGATTGAGGCGTGATGATCGGTAAGGAGGACCTCATTCCGTGGCCTCAGTATTGGAACATTACTTCAATTATAAATTAAAAGGAAGTTGAATATAGGAGCAGAAGACTAGCAGTGAAGGACGTTTCAAATATAGACTAATCAATATGAAAATCAGCAAGACATACGGAGTTTATTGCACAAGCTAATATTTACAGGCAATCTCAGGCCTCTTACATTCTGGTTTCTCTTTCTTCGCCGTGGCCTTTACGACGACTGTGTCGTGACAGCTTTGAGTCGAGATATTCACACGGTCCCGCGTGCGGTGCCGTCGCATCATCGGCTTGGCACCGTGCCGTGGCCGGACGCGGTTGTAGCAACACAAATGTGTCGTGAGGAATTCACTGGAGGATTTCGTCGTCTCGGACAAAAAAAAAATGCTTTCTTCTGCCATGCATGGGCATACGTACGTATGCAACAACGTTTATGTACAAAAAGAGTGGGTAAGGTGGAGCAATTAAAGGTGATTTTGCATCTATATTATATTCCTCTAAACACAATGTCAGTGGTCATATTTCATTTTGAAGAAATGTGAGAATAAGCAGGCGATAAACATTCATTGTTCGCCCGTTACACTCGAACTGAACTTACGGAATCGATTATTTACTATGATAATTTTATAAACATAATTTCTGTTGGCCAAAAATCAAGTTACCATCATCTTTTGAATATATGTTTCCGTTAAATCACAGGTGCCTATAAACTCAAACGCAATACTGAAATTACTTAAAAGAAAACAGATTCACATCTACAACAAAAGAAAACAATTCTTTAATTTATTTATGGTTTATCTACCGACGCTGTCAGAAACTCAGGCTACACGGCGTCGAGTATTTTCATGACAGTAATAATGAATTCTAAAGGATATGGAAGCAAACAGTCGTAGCACAATTCAAGGTACTATCCAGGCATTTTCCTATAATAACTGCAGAAAACCACGAAAATTGTCATGATAATCGATAACTCGGCCTAAATTTGAACCGAGAACCTCCTGAATGTAAGTCTGCAGCATCACTACCTGAGCCAAGTTCCTTGGCAAATGAAAATGGAGGCTGTACGTATGAATGTAGGCGAACACTCGCTGGGATTGCAAGTACGTGTCTTACATCTTCGTCAATTGTCCGCTTCTCCTTCTGCTCTGGCAAAAATATCCGGTGTTATAGCGTAAAAGCGATCTATGTCGAACCTTGCTTCGTTGTCCATTTAAATAACTCTTTATTGGCTTCAGAATTATCTAATAAAGGAGGATCTTATGGGCACGACAAGTGGGACGCATGAAATTAATAAGGAATACGTATAGAATTTTGGTCAGAAAAACTGAAGGGAGTATACTAATAGGAAGACCTGACAGTAGATGGAAAATCGAGATTAAAATGTATCTTAAAGGAATAGAATGTGAGGGTGTGGATTGGATTCGTCTGTCTCAGGAAGGGACCAGTGAGGGGCTCTTGTGAGCACGGTAATGAGACTTGGGTTCCATAAAAAATTAAGTCTCTTGGTTAACTGAAGAACTATTAGCTTCAAGGACAGACACACACTCAGGCACGTGTTTCTATGTGTAAATTCCCGTGATCACTTATAGGCTGAATAACCGGGGACCTATTTCCGGAAGGAGAGACTTTCTTTTCTTCGTTTCCAGGTCCAGGCCAGATCTGCGACCCGCTTCGTCTATCCAACGTCTGTTGGGAGCTCTTGCCTCAAGAGTAAACTGACTGGAGCGTGAAGCTCGCCACTATCTTCATCTGATGCGCAGGACTTCACCCCCAACTCTCCCTCGTGGCGTAGTGTTAGATACAAATGAGAATTTTATCTCTCTTGTGCAGGCCTACTTATAAAATTCTCCAAGCTACGTATACTCGTAGATCTACTCGTTCTCTTGCCTTCAGTTTTTTCAGCCAAAATTCCATGTCTGTGCCGTTTAGGCAAAGCTTCAGGCCAAACAGTTGTGGAAGTGGCTGTAGGGGAGGAAGTTAGCAAATGCTGGTAACGTAGTGGAAGCTGTTCTAGTTACAGTCCAGCTCAGACAACGAAATGAATAGAAGGAGGTAGCTGAATACGTTTTCTCCGTTGACACATTTGCCTCTGTTAGTCCAAGCACTGGCCACAATAACAAACAATGCCAGGTAAAGTAATGCTGGACGCAGAGTTGACTGTGTTTACATAAGAACCTTCTCTATTCCATTCAAAATGTTTCTGTAAAACTTCTGAGTCTCACATACTATTCATCTCAGTCGGTATAACGACCAAGCTACGGCTGTACGGCCGACGAACCTGAGTTCGATTCCAGACAAGGACAAGAGATTTTTATCTTCTCCGTAACGTTCAGACCGGCTCAGAGGCCCATACAGCCTCCTGTCCAATGGTTACACGGAACTGTTTCCCCGGGGGAAAAGTGGAAGGGGCCTAAAGCTGACAACTCACCTCCATCTAGTGATTAGGTCAAGAATGGTGGAGCTGTATCACCACTTTCACTGTATCTGCCACATAAGAACACTATATAGCACGTTAACTGAAACACGACCCTTGTTTACCACTAAAATATAAAAGTCAGAGACTCGTCCAAATTGTAGTCAAGACTTTAGCAATTTTGTGCTAGTATGTTGGACTGTACGTCTGTAGGACTGAAGATTGTAAGTGACGCGGCAGTAACAGAAGAATTTCACTAAACCTTGTCTACTGCAGCTCTGTCAGCACCAATCGGCAGAACGAGAATTAAATCCAGGTCGGTGAAGGAGTCACCAATCTAACAATCAGGCCTGTGTGCGCCATTACCTCTGTCCTAGCAGTCTCGTATTGAATATAAACAAAGATCAAACAATTCTGATATCGTTACAAAGTAAGCTGAACGTATCCTGTGAAGCGATGCTTAACAGCCCAAGAAACAATAACAGCGCCGTTCAACAAAATCTGAAGTTTTGTAGGAAAATTCTGTTCGAAAATTTCTAAAATTTAATTACAGCATTTTTTTTCTGAGAATTAGAAACAACAATGCGACACTAAAACTTCTCTTTAAAACATACTTTATTTGTCAATAGTTATAGTCACGTTGCAAGGAAAAGTATTTACGCTTTACCTGAGAAACGGAGAGTCCATTTTGCACAAACTGGACCTTACCTTCAGTGTATCAAGTCAAGGTGGTAAGGTCGTTTCAATAGAAAATAGGCCTATCGTTAAATTAATTTACACGTACGGGCCGCCATTACTCCTTTCAGACCCAAGGGATCTCTTCCCCTTCATCACTGTTCTATTATTTCACACTCCTTTTCTTAGAGTTCTTTCCAACTTCTCCATTATCTGTCAATGCTCTTTCTTCTTCCTCTCTATGTCTTTTCTTTTTCTCATTCCATTTCCTCAGGAGCCGGGATAGCGTAGTCGGTATAACGATGATCGACAGGTCGTAGTTCGAGTCCCGGTATGGTCAAGAATTTTCACTTATTCATGTCGTACAGACCGGCTCTGAGGTCCACCCAACTTCTTATCCAATGGATATGGGAGGAGCTTTCCCCGAGGGTAAAGCGACCGAGGCGTGAAGCTGACCACTCACTTCCATCTAATGACAAGGCCAAGAAAATGTGGATCTATACATCCACTCCCCCATACGTCTTAATGGCTTAGTGCTTAATTAGTCAAGCACAAGGACAAATTTACCTACCCAACTACATACACCTTGGAAGTCTCTCCTTCAAGTTTTGTCCATATGGACACCACCATAACGTTCATATTGGAAATGTTGCAATTTTGCAACAATTTTCTTCGGTCGATGAATATGGATTTGGTGTCTATTAATGTCTTCTACAGTTACGGTTAGGTAACGCATCCGTCAGTACAACAAGAAAAATTATATTACAATTAAATTCAATATCACATTGTTTACTGAGTNGCCAAATCCCAGAAGACTGCTTTCTTCATAGTCACCCCCGTGAAAGCCTCAAATCTTACACATTGTTTACTGTTTACTGTTTACCGCTACATGTTTCGGTCCTCATGGGACCATCATCAGGTAATGTATATAATAAATAAGATAAAGTTGACTGAAATCTCAATATGGATCCATATTTTGGTACAACGCGTCTATATTATAAAAGGTGTAAAATTTGTAGGAGATTGTGCCTTGTGTGGATTCAAAATGATCTACCATACATTGGAAACTTCAACTCCATAGGAATTATCTTCACATTCTCTATAATTCTATGATATTATTTCAATATTTTTAGTATTTTTGATACTTTAATATTTTTAGTTATTTCAGTCGTGTAATAGCTAACATTTTATTCGTAATATAAAATCCCTTATTCGTAATATACAACATATTTTAATTACCTCCAGTAACATTTTAAATACAAGTTCTTGTATACTCTAATATTTCCACAACACAAGACACAATTTTCTACAACTTTTACAATTTTCATAATATAGACGCGTTATGCTAAAATGTGGATCCATGATGAGACTTCAAAATTAACTTTATCGTATTTAATATATACACTGCCTGATGAGGACGGATACACGTAGCGGTAAACAATAAAATTCGATCTATGTGATATTCATTTTATTGTAATAGCATTTTCCTTGTTGTGTTGATGGATACGTTACCGAACCATATAGTTGTGACACACAACAGGATGCATACTATAAAAATAACATTAACCCTTTAAAGACCGAATTTCTTCCAAACTAAATATATAAATGCAGTTCGTACCTCACAGGAAACACGTTGTGTCTCCGCTACAAAGCCCAACCGGTTAATGCTGTTTAGGGAAACATCCGATGCTTATTGTGAAAACCATATGAAACACACAAACACACTGTGTGGGCAGAATGCAGAATTCTAGTATGTTAAACCAGGTGGTGCATATAGTAACCATTAGGAGTTAAAAGGTTAAATAGTTTTTTATGGTGGATTGATTATATACGTCTGTGTGAGCTTTCACGGAATGAAAGGACTCTCAGGATATGAGTTTCAGAGGTAATTTAGCAATTTCAACTTGGAAGTTGATTTTTACTTAACAAAAATTAAAATCTGGAGAAGGGGCTGACTTCAGAAGATAAGACTGACACTGATCCGCGCAACGAAAGCTCCGTCATTTTCCTGAATGGCTCCTTCATGAGATATCGGTGAAAACTGTGCTTCATTTAGTAGGCCGATATGCGTTACCGAAGATGTGAGAACTGCGCATGGAGAAATCTGTGAGGAAATAACCTTTACTCAAAACAAAGTTGTAATAAAAATTAATGTAATTAAATACGACATAGGAAAATAATAATCCTGTGGGAACCACCCACAGTGAATTGAGAGCTATCCAATCATAGGCTAGGAACCAACCAAGGCTAACAAACGGCTGGGTAAATAGCCGTTGCTAGGTACAACCTAGTTGCAGTGAATCAAGCGCATGCTACCCAGCCGTCGCTTAGCATTCGCTGGTTCCTAGCCTGTGATTGGCTAGCTCTCGATTCACTGTGGGTGGTTCCCACAGTCCTATATATTCCGTTAATAAAAGGAGTAAATAGATCTTAAAGAGGAAATATGAATGTAGAAAATAACAGAAGTACATTAAACATGTGGGAAATCTAACAAACCTACATTAGGAGAAATTTGGGAAATAGAAGACATTATAAGAATAAGTATAATTCATAATCCGATGATATTTTGTGGACAAAAATATTAAGTTATAGAAAGCGGAGATTAAAACATCAATGAAATATAGCAGTGAGATATGAACTTTTCGTCACACAGACAAAACAAAAGTATAAGTAACAAAACAGAGAATTTATCTACCTTCTCGGCCACATACACACGATTAGACAAACATTAATTAAGGAAACACACGATGACTAAAGTTAATGAAATGGCTGGAAACATTAATCAGCTACGTGCTGAGAAAGACGAAGAGCGGTATCGCACTGGGATGCCACGACAGTGACACAAACAGCGATGCCATGGCGTCCAGCTGCCAGAATACACGCACGGACGTCAATGGACTGGCCTCAGACTGTCGTGTGATGTTGATTTGGTCTTTGCCTTCGCAGCAGCGATGCCAGCAGCATTAGTACTTGGCATCTTGGTTGGCAGCGATGCCAGTAGAATTAGCACTTGGCATCTTGGTTGGCAGCTATACCACTAGCATTATCACTTGGCATCTTGGCTGGCAGAGATGCCAAGATAGAAGCGCTGCCAGACAGATGCCAGGTTCGATATACTTACTTACTTACTCATGGAGCTGAGCCCTTCTTCAGGAGCCGCCAATTCTGCAGCTACTCAAGAATTTCCCAGCATTTTATGGAACCAGACGGTTCATTACCGTGTTCACAAGTGCCCTCCACTGGTCCCTATCCTGAGCTAGATCAATCCAATCAATACCATCCCATCCTGTCTCTCTAAGAACCATTTTAATATTGTCCACCCACCTAGGCCTTGGTATTCCCAATGGTATCTTTCCTTCTGACTTTCCCACCAATATCCTATACGCATTCCTCGTCTCCCCCATTCGTGCTACACGACCTGCCCACCTCATCCTCCTTGACCTGATCATTCTAATTATACTTGGAGAAGAGTATAAGTTATGAAGCTCTTCATTACGCAGTTTTCTCCAACCTCCTGTCACTTCATCTTTCTTCGCTCCAAATATTCTCTCCAACACCCTATTCTGAAACACCCTCAGTCTGTGTTCCGCCCTTAATGTCAGAGACCAAGTTTCACGCCCATACAGAACCACACTGATGCAAGAAAACACGAATTAAAGTACTTGTAGCTATTCCATTTATGATTTTATCTACTTGTATATTTATTTTTAATATAAATAAAAGCAGCTTTATGTGTAGCCTCCACCCTCGGTTTCGATTACTTGGCATTACTTTTATGTTACTTTACCTTACAACATTCTGTTCACAAGCCTTAAGTCTTTACTCCCATAGCGACCCTGGAATATTTGTGTAGGCCACACTTGCACGGACATGGGCGTAAAAAACAGGTTTTATCAACGTATTAAAAATTAGTTTAAGCATTAGTCTACAGCTTACTTCGTGGACTTAAATTCTCCATCTGGTGAGGAAATTGAAATCAGATATCAACATGACAGTACTTTCAGTTCAGCAAAGATAATTAGTTGCAGATCCACAATCTCGTTTAAGTAATAAATTATATTATTCATAAGATGAAGCAGTTTTTATGCGTTATTTTTATTAATGCGTGTACTTTTATTAGTGCACTACTATTAGTAATCCGTAATCGAAAAACAATTATTCTTGAATATAAGCAAAGGTGGGAAGATTGGAAAACCTGAAGAGAAGAGTCCCCTTGGGTGACCTAGGTGTAGATGGCAGGGTAACATGCACATGGATTTTTACAGATTATTCATTAAATCCATAAAGGGCCTGACAATATGGACTGGATACACATAGCTCAAAACAGGAACCAGTTACAGACTCTTGTAAACATGGTAATGAGCATTTGGATCATACATCAGAGAACTTCTTGACTAGCTGAGTGGCTACTACCGCCTCAAGGACTCTTAACCATGGAAAGAATGAAATATTTACATTATCACCACTTCTGAAATCATCTCACAACTGAACTTTTAAGAAGTCTAGCGTTATATTTCGGGGCACGTGTTAGTGTAGTTGGTTGAGGCACTATGCTACAAGTCAGAAAGTCGCGGGTTCGAATCCCGATGAGGTAGTTTCTTTTTTTTTCAGTTTACGTAATACTTCCAGCCGCACTATGGCCCTGGGGTCCACTCAGCCTCAAACAGAAATGAGTACCAGGAATCTTACTGGGAGTAAAGGGCGGCCGGCGCGAAATATAACAACCTCACCGCCATCTGTGAGCCGACTGTCTAGAAAATGTGGAAGCCTTCACAGCCTGTTACAGGGACAGCTTTACCTTTTACCGCTATATTTCCCTCTTTCATGGGAAATGAAGCTAATGTATGAGCACAAATTTAAACTAACAAAGCAGTGGTGTTTGTTGTCACAGTTCAGTACCCTGTGTACTGAAGACAAGAGGAAGCTGTAGAAATCGCAGTAGGAGCTGAGGACCGTGAGGTCCTGCTCTTGGTTTCACAGTTATTTATACTCCTCTTGACGCCACACTCCATTGATTGATAGTTACTTGTCCCGAGACGTCTGAAATATAATTCTACAACTGCACTGAGTTTCGGAATGAAGAAACATAGATTGTGTGGCAATGGAGCAGTCATTTCATTAACGGAACCAAAACTACATTCTCCTGTTAGCGCTCTTTATGAACAACAAAACGAACATGTTGACCAGTACATTGCGGTGCTGTTTAGCAAAATGCGGTGCTGATTTAGTATTTCCGCCTTAATTCCTGACGAAGTTTGCTAAACTTCTGTGAATGAAACTTGTAATTAGCTCCACTGTTTAACAACTTTCGGGCAAAGCATAATGGGCAATGAGAGGCGTAATGATTCACCACTGCCGCACAGTTGTTTCTTGGAAATCTGTGCAGATGAATCCAAGCGCGATTAATTTTATGGGGGTGCTAGGAGAGAGGTTCTCTTCCTTAATGTAAACTTCAGTTTCACGTGAACAAGCTAAAGTATGTAAGATTGAGGGCGGTGACTATGAAGAGAGCAGTCTTCTGGGATGTGGCGCCGTGCAGATATTGTGCTAATCGACGTTTCGAAGGAACGTGTCGCCTCCATCTTCAGGAGTTCTTCTACCATGAAGATGGAGGTGCACCTGCTGCACCTGCTCACGCTGGTTCCTCGCTTGTGGATTCTCTTATTTTTCTACCCACCCAGAAGTTGGAGGCGACACGTTCCTCTGAAACGTCGGTTAACACAATATCTACATGGCGCCACATCCCAGAAGACTGCTTTCTTCAAGTTAAAGTATCACGACCGAGTTATGGAGGTAAACGTAACCATTATATCCGGCGTGGAGCGACTGCTGCTACTTACTTCAAGAGACCGAATAGGCTAGCACGGCAGAGACGCTCTAGACCAGTGTTCCGCAACCTGTGTGCCGCAAGTAGAAAAAGGTTGCGGAACACTGGTCTAGACTGTGATCCGAAAGGTACACCAGTCAACATCTCGGCTGTCCTAAATGATCGGTTCATCTGTCTCTCGAGGCGAATTTCGGGAAGGTTCCTTCAAACTGACCATGGTGGCCTCCTTCCAAATCCTTCACGGCCACCTTTATAACGAATTTAGACGCTATATAACATCTGTAGTTGAAACATCATCACTAAGAGTAGATTCTAAAGGGTTCTGCCGATGGTGGATAACACATAGAATTACTGGGTTTTGGACTATTTCCATCGTCCGGAATTCTAGGAAACAGAAAACACGACGTTTCGTAAACTGGATATGTTTCCGTCTTCAGGTTAGGACGGAAGACATCTACTCAGTTGGGCCGCTTAAAAAGAGCTAATTTAATTGATTGAATAATTCAGATTAGCTTTTCTAAGGGGTCACACTAAGTAGGTGTCTTCCTTCCTCACCTGAAGACGGAAACAGATCCAGTTTCCGAAACGTGGCGTTTTCTATTTCCTAGAATTCCGGACGATGGAAAGAGTCCCAAGAACCCCGTAATTCTGTGGAACATCACTAAGAGCCAATCGTCAATTTATTCTAAACATGAAGTCATTATTATGCCTATATTTTATGTGCCAGAAATTCCACTATAACAAATAAACAAGTTACCTTTAAGATAATTTTTAGATTAGGATTTCATCTATTGGTTGATATATTCCGAGTTGTATGAAAATAAGGCGGTTGAGAAGAGTCCTATTTTCTGGGATAAAAGGCCGGGGACGTCGTTGAAAATCAACAGACGTTTCGGAACATGCCTCCATCTACAGGGTCGAGAAATAGGCCCAGCAAGAAGCCAGCATTAATTTCTGTTTCATTCTTGTTTCTTGCGTGACTTAATCTTCGAACCTGTAGATGGAGGCCGTATACTTCTCCGAATAATCAGTCGATTCTAAACGGACTTCATGATTTCATACCCCAGAAAATGAAACTCTTCATAACAACCGCAGTGAGAGCCTGAGAAACGATGAGTAAACAGTGAGGTTGGGTTAACTATGAATCCAACAATCAACCAATTAACCTTGTTTTGTCGAGCTTCATATAAAATGTATATAGACGAAACTGAAGATTCCATTTGTCTATCAGCCTCTCCATCTTGACGTCCGTCTACGCGCTTAACATAAGCCTACCAAAATACCAGGGTAGGAGCAAGACTAAATCCCACCCAAGAAGTCGAGAAATTCCACAGTCTCCTCAGTTAAAAACAGAGAAGCTTTCTTAAAACTTCGTCACAATAACACAAAACGACCAGTCACTGTGACAGAAACCCTCTTATAGTAAATTCACATCCAGGCTAGTGAACTTGCTCAGGCCATGAAAAACATTAGACTTAACGATTAAAACTGGCTTTGTGGCTTCACAAACCGTCTCTATCTTTTTAACATTATTAAGCAGGTTATTTCATGGCACCGTCAGCATCGACGACATATAGCGTCACAAGATAGAATGATAAATGAACGTGGTGCAGTTGATGGAATGAGAAATGGCAGGGGAAACCGAAGTACTCGGAGAAAACTCGCCCCAGTGCCACATTTTTTCATAAGTCCCATATGGCCTGATCTGGGATCGAATCCGAGCAGCCGGTGATTAGCGGCCTGAGTTACGGTCCATCTGTAATGCCACTTCTTCGAGCAGTGTTATTCAAACTGTCGGACAAACTGGTGACCATTACATGAGCGGTCGGCGCGCGCTATAGCACCATTCCCCGCTGCACCATTGCACGTTTTCTCTAAGAACAGGAGAAAAATTATAATTAATGTTACCACGAACTGCTTCTTCTACCCGCCAATTTAAAAATTTCTTTATTTAAATTAAGTATGTTCCTTACTACACGTCATGTAATACTATATGGACTACGGATTATCTTGTAGACAGCCATGGACCATCTGCTTTAGCGGTTAAGACTCTCGACAATGTGCGCGCATGAGCAGTGAATGTTTAAGAGCACTTTCTCGTTTGCAGATAATGCTGTTCAGTAACTTAACTAGGATGTATATTGGACGGATATTCATGTAAATGACATAAATTCACACGGAGCTGACTCTCGNTTTGCAGATAATGCTGTTCAGTAACTTAACTAGGATGTATATTGGAGGCTGACTCTCTTGGGGGTAACGTTCTTTAATTTTGTAAGATTTGAGGTTTTCGCGGCGGTGAGTATGAAGAATGCTGTCTTCTGGGATGTTGCGCCTTGTAGATCGTATGTGAACTGACGTTTCGACCCGCAGCCACCTGCTCACACTGGTTTCTCACTTGCGGATTTTTCTACCTTGAAGATGGAGGCGATACGTTCCTCCAGAACGTCTGTTCACATACGATTTACACGGAGCTACATCCCAGAAGACGGTATTCTTCCATAATTTCATTCGGGTCGTTCCAACCTCCAATTTTGGCCGGCTTAACGTTATTCTGAACTCCGTTCGTGGTTTAACTCGGTCCCTTCATATAAATAACAGTGCCTGTAAAAATTTGTGGCTGCATCCTTCTAAATCTTTACGCAACCCTTAATCCTGATCGTCTGGCCCTCCCTTCGCAGGTTACATATTTGCTGTTAAAATGACACTCTTGCAAGCAACGTCCTTAAACTATCTGAACATCAACAACTACATACAGACTCACAGACCGGATATACTGTAAAGGTCACTAAATTTACATTTCTATTTAGAGCGTTTTATTTAGAAAAATATAAAATTTTGTCACCCTCTCATCCTGTGGGAGAAGCAGCAGGAGCAGATAGGCTAAATATATTTATTTATTTATTATGGCCGCCTCTGTGGTCTAGTGATCAGAGTTCCCGGCCACAGATCCTCAAGTTCCTGGTTCGATTCCCGGCGCTACCAGATTCTCTGAGTAGTAGTAGATCTGGAACGCGGTCCACTCAGCCCCGTGAGGATAACTGAGGAGCTATTTCAACGAAATAGCGGCTCCGGTATAGAAAACCGGAATTAACGGCCGTGAGGATCTGTTGCGCTGACCACGCGATACCCTCTATCCGCTTATGTTGGCACCAACTTCGCCGACAAGCGGCGGTCGCTCGGTCGGTATAGTTCACTTGCGGACTCAAGCGAAGGAGTTTTTTATTTATTTATTTATTTATTTACCTATTTTACTTACTGTACTTATTTATTTATTCAATTATATATTTATTTTCTTATTCTATTTATTTAATTATTTATTTGCTTATTGATAATTCCACGGCGCTGTCAGTAGCTCAGACTACAATAATGCCAAATGACTGGATGATTGCTGAATAAGGAATCAAAACATCTGGAAGAGAACATTCGTGGCATAATTTGATATACTAAACCATTTACTGGGCCGGTCACGGTAGCCGAGCGGTCTAAGGCGTGCACTGTCTTCGCTCGCTCGGAAGCCGGGATCGTGGGTTCGAATCCCACTCAGGGCATGGATGTTTGTGTGCGTTTTTCTGTGTTTGTCTACAGGTAGAGGCCTTGCGACGAACTGATCACTCGCCCAAGGAGTCCTACCGTATGTGCAAGATCTAGTAAACCGAAGTGAAAAGGAGATTTTCATGGAGGTAGGCACAGGCACAAATGTGGGCTGTAGCGCCACAGGAAAAAGGAAACCATTTAGTGGACCGAGTAATACAACTAAGAGCTTCAGTCAGAATAGCAGGTCTTCGGAATGAGATCTGAACCCCAGGCCACCAGAATATGAAGCAAGAGTGTTTCTCAAGTCGACCGCGACCATCAGCATCTCAATTTAATACAAAGCTGTTATTTGTGATATAAAAAAAGATTTCATTAAACATTATGAATTCTTACTGTTGGGTCGAAAACTGAAAGGAAGTTGCTTGTTAGATGCTTGAAGCAGTATTAGTCACACAAACAGCATAAAGCCTACGTGTGTATGCAAAGCTGGATAAGAAAATTAGGTGTCATAACACTGAGCTGGAAGCGTTAATAGCCGCTTTCTCGTTCTCTGATTACAGGCCGTGAGAAATGATTGTACGTCACACATCACAGATCTAACCACCTTCAGGTCACGGTTGAAGAATCAAGGTCGAAAAGGTCCGAGTGTGAAGGAGGTCAAGGGCCGACAGCGGGAGTATGGTTCCAAATTAAATTTAAATACAGTAAAAAAGCAGAAGTTGCTGCTCCCACTCTACTTCAACTCCTCCGTACAGATCTTGTACAAAACAGACTCGCAACTATCTACAGTGCAGCTCTGAATCTTTGCTTCACTGACCCTGATATTCTTTTGGGACTTTTCTTGTTAGCTCAGGGCTAATACTGGGACAGCATCTCCAAACAGAAGATGAACGTTTCCTTTCAAATCCATATGCATTCAACATTTTTGATCTTTTCTCATTCAGTGCTATACATCTTACGTTGTTCGAACAGTTGTTACATAACTTACCATTTATTATTATTTATTTCTTACGGGGTGAAACTGCGTCCACTGTTTGGGCTATCGTACCTGTCCCAGATGATGATGATGACGATGATGATGATGAGTGTTGAGCAGTCGGTGGAATCAGAATTGTCAGGGGAAACCGAAATACTCGGAGAAAACCTGCCCTAGTGCCACTTTGTCCACAACAAATCCCACATGACCAGAACCGGGCTCGAACCCGGGCCGTCGCGGTGGGTAGCCGGCGACTAATCGCCTGAGGTCTGGCGCGGCCTACATAACGTAAGAATGCTGGATAAACATACTCTAAATGTTAGAACGCGTTCTCCGGGAGTCTGCAGAATTCATTGCTCTTCATGTTCACTTGTTGCAGATGCAGCTGTTCGAAGGGCTAATTGAAAGTAGATCTAGACCTGCTACGTTGCAGAGTCAGTTACTGTCTACAGAGCTAATCAAAATGGCGGATATTACGCACAACTATCCAATTTATTCCTTCTTCAGAAGCTAAGCAAAAATTCCCCACATATCCCCACCCAGCCTGTTACGGGACCAGAAGGTTCACTGCCGTATTCACATGAGTCTGGTACTGGATCCTAACCTGACCCACTTGAATCCAATCCACAACCTCTTTAAGATCCTTCTTGACAAAGTCCTTCCATTTAGACCCGTGCCTCCAAAGTGGTCTTTCCTTTCAGGTTTATAGACTAAAATCTTCCATGTCCACAGAACAGTATATATTTGTCGGGAGATTCAATGAAACCCTTAACCAAATTGATTTTTGTACTCTAATTAAACCGAATTTATACCCTGCTAATCCATCTGCCCTGCAGAAACTCAAGACATTCCGAATTCCGAAATTCATAAATTTGTTTATGAACTCGCAGCTAAGCCGTAGAATATCCCTTTCACTGCTTAAAATTACGTTTAGTTTTAATAATTTCCTTCTTCTCTTCAATTCTAATTTTCCTTTAAAAAGGTCCCGGAAGGGGGAGATGTCTAGTCCCCCACTTCTCCAGCGATTAAACTCATGTTGTGTAATATTTCGTGAAGCTGAACTAGAAAGACTTATTTTCTGTCGTCCATTTCTCACATCTCTACAAACTGATGGGCGGCGGTCCACACGAGTGACGTATGAACATACTCGTTAAATCTTCAAAGAATGCATCATGCTGTGTTAACTTATATTAATTTCGTTTGTTTATCCGTCACAACACAACTCTCAAAATCTCTTTCATATTAACTGTAAATAACAAGTTTACTGACTTCAATATTATCTTGCTACATGTAGCAAGGGGACCTACGTACCCAAATTAAATTTATCCGTTCAAGGAGCATGCGCTGTAGTCTCTGGCAGAGTGCGCGGTCGTAAGCAACATGCACTGGCTCTCCTCACATCGAAATACTGAACTCTGAAATTACAAGCGAATATATTTATATACACCCAGTTGGGCCAGCTCCGAGCACTTGCTTTTCTCCACGCATCAGTAAGTGGTTCAAGTCTAGTATCTTCCACGTCATGGAGGCCAATTCCGCTGCTTCTCTCATACATATACCACTCAAGATCAAGCCTCTCACAGTCCCTAGGGTGTAGTTAACCAGACGTTGTTGAACAAGGCTGAAAAGACCACGGCATACAAAATGGACCATTCTGCAGCATGAACCATTCATTCTCCTCTTTGCTATGTTGGTTTAGGTCTCTGCAGTATAGTTTGATCAAATTTACGTTTCCATATGAATATATACAATTTTTCCTATTCAAAAACATTCTTGCTCCTCTCTACATAAGTATGTATTCTCCACTTTGCATGATTGTTAAATTGAATTGAAATGTGTGGGTTCTCAGTTTCTCCAAGTTTCGTGATATTCAATGAAATGGAAGTTTCGATGGTAAACTGTAGCGATAATATGTCTGTTTCTTAACTTCTGGAAAGAAATATGCGGGAAAATATATACGTAAATATACGCAAATGGATATTACAGAAATAGGTTCGTAAAGTAAGTAAAGTAAAGTAAAACTCTCCCTGTAACAGGCCGTGAAGGCCCATAGGGCTGTGAGACGTAGAGGGTCCCACATTATCTAGACAATCGGCTCAAAGATGGCGGCAAGGTTGTCAGCCTTACGCGCCGGCCGCGCTTTACTCCCCAGGAAAATATGTTTTATTATTTAAGACTCTAAGTCGAAGCTGTGTAGGCTCAATACTGACAGAATCGTTAAACAATGAACTTACATAACAAATATTTTAAGAATATTTTCTGAAAGAGAATAATATTCTTATGTAGTTTTAGTTAATGACCAGGGATCAAAACTTGAACAGTATATTGATTTCTAAAATTTTGACCTGTGTCCACAATTCTGAGAACTGCTGCGATATTGTTAGCGCTGTGTAAAGCAACACGCTCTTTCAAAATGTTTCTTATGTACTAGTCATCGGTATTTTACTACACCATTATCACATTTTAAAGCCCAAAAGGAACGTAAATAATAGTTAAAAATCCATTTCGAACCCGTCAGAATCCACTGCACCTCCATTAGTAACAGCAATGGTTGAATTCTTTGGGAAATGAAGCATCTGGATGTTAAAACAGGCGATAGTCTATATACATGTAGGGTTTGAAGCGCTCGGAGCGCTGATTGTGAAGCGTTCTATCTTCTGGGTTCTAACGCTGTGTAGTCTGTCGAGAGGGAACTGACATTTCGGAGGAACATGTCGCCTCCACCTTCAGCTCAAAAGACGAAGCCAAGGATGAAACCATCGTGAAAGCATGTGACAACGTTGGTTGAATTTCGACGGGCTCCATAGGCCTTTTATCCCTGTAGACAGAACTCTTCGGCCTCACTCACTCATGGAGCTGAGCCCTTCTTGCAAAGCTACCAATTGTGCAGCTACACAAGAATTTACCAGCATTTTATGGAACCCGAAGGTTCATTACCGTGTTCACAAGAGCCCTACACTCGTCCCTGTCCTGAGACAGATCAATCGAATCCATACAATCCCATCCTATCTCTCTAAGATCCATTGCAATATTGTTCACCCGCCTACACCTTGGTCTTCCAATTGGTCTCTTTCCTTCTGGCTTTCACACCAATATCCTATACGAATTCCTCTTCCCCAATTTTTGCTACATGTCCTGTCCATCTCATCATCCTTGTCTTCATCATGCTAAGAAGCTCGTCATTATGCAGTTAGAGCTCTTCAGCCTACATATTGTGACGTATCTGCGCTATGCAGGACAGCCCCTCCCCTGCCAGCGGTGACGTAACAGCATTGGAGCCCTGCCGCTGCTACGGTAACAGGCCAGTTAACACTCCAACCCCCTCCCCCGCGGTGACGTAACAGCATTTCCCACTATGACGTAACACGGGACACCGCTGGTAACACGAGGCAACAGGGAACGGTATAAAAAGCCGACTGAGCAATATGTGAGCAGAGTGTGTGATCAGGAGTGACACAGTGTGGATCGTGTAGTCGCCGAGAGCAGTGGATGTAATTGTGATACTGCCTATGGCAGTAATTGTAATTGTTAATTGTGTGAGTGTAAGGGCGAATGTGGAAAAATTCGCTATATCCAATACGGCGTGAAGTTATTTATCGCGTGTCACACACCCAACACGTGACAATATAGTAACCATTGGGCTTTAAAAGGTTGAATTGACATCCTTTCTCACTACTACCCACTACTAAACTGCCCAATTTCTAGGCAGCACTGAGTGTAACACAGTTTCAACCCGATGACCTGAATTTCGAAAGAGGTCCATGTTTGGCATTGGGAACATAACGAATGCTTCATTATTCGACCAAGTTTGAAAAGACGCTAAATATTACAGTCACCTGCTATGTTAAGAAACTTAGACTTGAAGATTAACCTTGGTTCAAATGCAACTCAAAAATGTAATAGATCAGAAAGTTTTCGTTTTAGATTATTACAAAAGTAGAAAACAATTTCCTAACTTCTATGTACACCGTAAAGAACCGGTGTCACAGAATTCCTGTCCTCAGGTTCTCGCTACCTGTGTCTGTCGCGGCAACTCCGACTTCCACAGCTGCAGCTGTTCCAGCGTTCCGGCCTACATTGCAGTCGCCATTTCTGGGCGTGTCTCTGACTGCAATGCAACTGCGATTGCAATGTATACCTACGCCAAAACGTGGAACAGCTGCAACGTACGACGTAGCTAAATCCCAAAAGCCGAGGTTACACGTTACCATATCATCGTCTAATAGCGTATTTTCTTATAAGTTTACTTTGTTTCTTTATGGCTTATGGTCCAGTAATTGAGGCTAGCTCTTTCTAACGGGCCTAATAAGAGTACGTATCTCCCATCCCTTCACCTGAGAAGAAAACAGATCCAGGTTCAGAAAGATTGTGTTCCTTACTGTTCTTTAGAATAATGGACGATGGACAAAGTCCAGAATCCCAGTAATCCCGGAAGCTGTCAGGAGCTAAGACTGCAACACCCTCGAGGCCTAACATAAGGTAACTATACCATCTGTATTGGTGACAATGAGATCAAGGTGACGGTTACTAGTTATGCAGATTTTACAGTGTTGTATCATCTGATGAGATTACGTAATGTTGAATGGAATGCGATAGGGCGATGGTGAATTAGGCATGCAGATAGAAGCCGTTGCAGCCTATGTCTAGTTAATACACAAAGCACTGCATGGGAAGATTGAAGAAAAGAACGAAAAAGAATTCTAGCTAACTGGTAATCGGTCCGGATTCAAACCGGATTAACTTCAAAATGGGTGCCTGGCCTGTTGCCACTGTCGGCAAAATCCGATAGTACGAAACTAATGAAAACTAAATAGTGGCAAGAAAGCAAGAAACATTGCAGTTAAGTTTGCCCAAGAACTTTTCGTATCCCAAGTCTCACCAACACAGACCTAACTAAGACACTCCACCGCATAATTAATAAAGGGTAAGGAAAAACTTACCGATATCCGATACAGCGTAATACTGCTGAAGGTGACTGACTTCGCCAAGAGACTAGCCCATTTTTAACTGTGTTGAATGAACAGGGACCGCCTCTGTGGTGTAGTGGTCAGAGTTCCTGGCTTCGATTCCCTGCGCTACCACATTTTCTGAGAAGTAGTGGGTCTGGAACGGGGTCCACTCAGCCTCGTGAGGATAATTAAAGAGCTATTTAAAGGAAATAGTGGCTCCGGTCAGGAAAACGGAAATTAACGACCTGGGGATTCTTTGCGCTGACCACGCGACACCCTTTATCAGCTAAAGTTGGCACTATTTATTTTATAGTTAGTGGGGTGGGACTAAGTCCCTTGAACTGCGGCCACTTCTGGCCTATTGTACCAGCCCCAGATTATAGGTGAAAGTGATTGTGGAGCAACTGGTGGAATGAAGATTGGCAGGGGAAACCCAAGTACTCGGAGAAAACCTGGCCCAGCGTCACTTTGTCCACCCTAAATCCCACTTGACCAGACCCCCGGGATCGAACCCGGGCCGCCGCGGTGGGAAACCAGCGACTAACCGCTTGAGCTATGGTGCGGCCCAAGTTGGCACTAACTTCGCCGACTAGCGGCGGTCGCTCGGTCGGTATAGTTCGCTTGCGGACTAAACCCACGGAGTTTGTTCTCTGTTTTTTTTTTGTTAAACGAACATGATCGAAGAGAGACTGTAATTTAAAGAGATCATATTCTGTGATAATTAGCTTATTATAAAATTCCGTTCTCCATAATAGACACGATGGTCACGATGGCGTCAAATATTAAATAATGCTGTCTTCAAAACCGATTTGGTGGCATTCATGAGATCAATTCTCGGCCGAGAACCTCTCAAAAGAAGGTTGGTTTAGTTCTTTTCACATTCTGCCTGTATAATACTTTAAACAGGCCACGACTACTGTGACACAGGAGCCGGGATAACTCAGTCAGTACAGCGATGGGTTAGTGGCTGGACGGCCGGGGTTCCACTTCCGGCAGAGGCAAAGGATTCTTCTCTGTTTCTCAGCGTCCTGACCGGTTATGCGGCCCACTCAGCCTCATACCCAATGGGTACAAGAAGTCCTTTTCCTGAGGATAAAGTGGTCTGTGCGGAAGCAGACCTCTCACTATCTAGTGCCGAGGTCAAGAATAGTGGAGCTAAACAGCTATTCCCCATATATCTTCATGACGTGGTGCTTAATTAATTAATCCCAGGGACAGCTTCATCTTTACCACTCCAACACATCCCACCCAATTGTCCCACTCACAATTGCGGAATTTCCGATTAATGCATAACTGTAGTATTTATACAACAGATTTACAAATTAAATTCTCACTAAAACTTTCGTGCACCCTTCTGCTAGGGTCCCGGCGAACCAAGCCTGATAATGGGCACGTAACACCTCTCACATACGAAACAATCTATTGGATATCACCTTTTTTTTTCCTTTGGCGTTAAAGCCCCAATTTGGGCCTTGGCCTACCTCAAAGAAACTCTGCATTTCACTTCGGTTTACTAGATCTTAGACATTCGGTAGGAGTCCTTGGCGGGTGACAGCTCGTCGCAAGGCCTCTACTTGTACACAAACACAATAAAACGCACACACACGAACACTAAACATTCATGCCCTGAGTGGGATTCGAATTCACGATCCCCGTTTCCGAACGAGAGAAGACAATGCATGCCTTGGGCCGCTCGGCTACCGTGACCGGCTTGGATATCACTTGCTAACATGCAAACACGACTAGATGGTACTAACACCACAATTAGGCCGCGCCATTGCATAAGCGGTTAGTCGCTGGCTTCTCACCGCGGCGGCCCGCGTTCGATCCCGGGTCTGGTCAAGTGGGATTTGTGGTGGACAAAGTGGCGCTGGGGCAGGTTTTCTCCGAGTACTTCGGTTTCCCCTGCCAATCCTCATTCCACCAATTGCTCCACAATCACCCTCACCTATCATCTGGGGCTGGTACAATAGGCCAGAAGTGGCCGCAGTACAAGGGACTTAGTCCCACCCCACTAGCAATAAAAAAAGAACACAATTAAATGAATACATACAATTACATTTACTTAAAATACATCTGGGTTGGGCTTACGAGTTGCAGAAGTTGGTCAATTCACCGAGTTCGAGTGCCCTCCTTTAAGGAAGAGAAACTGCTTCTATGTGAATAAGCCTCAAACCCTCCGGAAATATTAACATAAACCTAACATATTTTAACATTAATTTTAAATGTAATCGTCCACGTGTGGGGCTTTAAATTTAGTCTGCAAATCCCGCACTCAAAGCAGTTTCTTACAGAATGTTTCTGCAGTGCAAGGTTACATGAGACACCAGCTTCAACTCAAACTGTCAGCTTCTCAGTTAACGTTCTAAAATTATTACTTCCTAGTCACATTTATCTGAGTAGCCCACCCATTTACGTTGTATCTGGATTAACAAAATACATATTTAAGGCATATCCGTAGGCCTATCCTATGTAAACAAGATAGCAACATTCCATGTTCGTCGCCTATCTTACAGGAGTGGCTATAGAGCAAATCATGCACACGAAATAAAGTTAAAAATAGTTTGTGGTATTACTAACAACCGCCGGTCACGGTAGCCGAGCGATATGTACTGTCTTCCCTCGCTTGGGCATGGATGTTAATTTGTGTGTGTGCGTTTTTCTGTGTTTGTGTACAGGTAGAGGCCTTGCGACGAGCTGATCACCCGCCCAAGGAGTCCTACCGAATGTGTAAGAACTAGAAAAACCGAAGTGAACGGAGAAGTTCATGGAGGTAGGCCTAGGTCCACTGGGGCTGTAGTGCCAAGGGAAAAAAAATTACTAACAACCACAAAACACATTAAAACATGTAGTAAACGTCAATTAAGTACGCATATATGAAACTAGGTACCGATCCGGCAGTAAAACCTAATGGATCTACAGCGTTAATCCCGAAGTCTGCCATTAGAAGAGGTCCAGAAACAGCTCTGTCTTATTTTCAATTCTCAAGACTTACCTGAGGTACATAGTAATACTTCCTTCTCGTCCAACTGGCAATTTTTCAACACCCCTTCCCCACCCCACCCAATGTGTAGTACATACGTTCTACATTTCGAGTCGGGCTGAAGCAATCTAAGCTTTAGAGAAGACGTTATATATGTGGAACCAGCATCAAGTCGTCATTTCCTGAATTATTGGGCATGTCTCATGTGCTAGAAGACTGGAACGGAATTGCTGCATATGCGTTTGGAACTACAGCGAATAGTATCCTAATCGGAGAGTGCCAAATCGTCTTACGTTCCTTCCGTGGACAGCCGACTCCGATAGACGGGAACACTTCACGGAACGCAATGGAATGCTGGCCGTCCACGCAACGCACGGATGAAAGTGCAGACCCTAAAGTCGTCGCAGACAGCCTACCACCGGTACTAGACGTCTTACGGCTCGTATAGACACCAACCATTACATTAAAAGAACAGTTGTATCCCTGTTACAGTGCAAGAGTTAGCACCACACGATGTCTCTGCGAGACGCGCATGCTCGCCATGGATTCTGCAACAGTCGGCCGAAGATCCTACCTAGGTTTACAACAAAGGTTTCATTCACGGACAAACTGTGTTTCAATGCGACTGGCATCACCAACACCAAATAAACATTCTCATGCAATTAGATATCACAATCAGAAATGATACATATCCAAAAACATGTGGGCTAGAATTTCAGGTGACTGCTCCATCAGATATTACAGGCACGAGGCAGTTGCAGAGGTTACATTAATTTTCTTCGAACACATTTAAGTGGACTGTCAGAAGATGTGTGGGGCACGCAGTAGCGTAGTTGGTTGAGGCACTATTCTACAAGCCGCAAGGTTACAGGTTCGAGTCCCGATGAGGTGGATTTTTTTTTCACATCCTCCCAGCCACACTATGGCCTGGATTGGACTCAGCCTCTAACAGAAATGAGTACCAGGTATATTCCGGGGGGGGAAGGGCGGCCAGGGCGTAAGGCTGACAACCTTACCGCCATCTGTGAGCCGACTGTCTGGAGAAATCGACGTCTCACATTTCTATGGTCCTTATTGGTCTAATAATTTCGAGCATCTTCCATTGAACCATGGCTTATGCTTCTTCAATTCACAGTAACCTAGACCCAGACATTTTGATGTTCTCTCTAATAGTTTCCCAAGCTGTATTAATATCCACAATAGATGTTCAAAATATCAGATTTAATAGCGTTCCAAATCTGTGAGGCTTCTCTTTGTCATTATTCAGAATGCAACAAACATACCTATATTAACTGAAGCAACAGACAGCATGCAGCAGATCTGTCTCTTGATGCCCACAGCCGCTCAACTACTCAAGAAATTCCCTGCCTATTATGGTATCCCAAGGTTCACTGCCGCATTCACAACGTTCACAACATCCCTCCCGCCACTGATATCTAACCTATGCCATATCCCGTGTATTTACAATGCAGACTTTATAGCCCCCCCCTCCCCTTGTGTAAGACTTCAAAATAGCAGAACAGTAGTTTGCTGCCAGCCTTCGTCAGCAGTTATCCTTCATTTCAGGACCCGTTAGGACCCATGATCTTTTTTTTTTTCAGTTCCTTCGACTATGACGGTGTTTTAACACTCGAGCTGGAGCCCTGGTGTATGGAATACAGCATTTTTACTAATTTTAATGTGTCACTAATACTACATGTTTGGCCCGACTGCCGTGTAAGTGCAATGTCATTAACTGTTCCTTTGTTGGACACACTTTCACTACATGTTTCGGCCTAACTGGCCATCTTCAGGCGCACAGGTTATTGTGGTCAAGGATTCTCCTGTTCGCTGTAATGCGGTTTTCTTTCTTCCTATTGTGGTTGCCTCTGGTGCAACTCACATAACCAAACAATAATAACCAGAAGCAACCACAATAGAAGAAAAGAAAACCACATTATAGTGAGCAGCAGAATCCTTAACCATAACAACCTGTACACCTGAAGATGGCCAGTTAGGCTGAAACATGCAGCGAAATAGTGTCCAACAAAGGAACACCGAACGACGTTGCACTTGGACAGCGCAGAAACTCCTAAGTCAGACCTAGACAGCGCAACAGTTGCTGAAATATAACACTGCATACTTGATATCTTTGTCTTTTAGACTGTCGTGTCGTCTCAGGTAGGTGCAATTCCTGTCAAGCCGGTGCGACACAGGATAACACAATTAAAATAGGAGTGGTTTCTGATGTACACCAAATACCCGATTGCATAAGTAATTCGGCATTCTATATTTTGGCCCCCTAATTTGGTTTTACGCTTGTACCAGAAATAATGCTCACACTGTAACGACCAACTAGCAATATGACCAAACCAAATGAAATAAAGTGCAGGACTGTATTGTCGTGCTTACATTTGGAAAATATTACTAGAAAAAAATATTAATACATTCTCGTTTTATATTAGTGCACGTGATATGACACATGACGTCGATAACAGATCAAAACTTGATTCAGGAGGGAATTAAGAGAAGAGTAAACTCCGGTAATGCTTGCTACCATTCAGTCCAGAACCTTTTGTCTTCACGTCTGCTGTCAAAAAAAAATATAGAAATTAGAATATACAAAATTGTAATTTTGTCTGTGGTTCTATATGGGTGTGAAACTTGGTCTCTGACATTAAGGGAGGATCATAGACTGAAGGTTTTTGAGGACACGGTATTGAGGAGAATATCTGGACCAAAGAGAGATGAAGTGACAGGAGGTTGGAGAAAACTGCACAATGAGGAGCTTCATAACTTGTACTCTTCTACAAGTATAATTAGAATGATCAAGTCAAGGAGGATGAGGTAGGCAGGGCATGTAACACGAATGGTGGCGAAGATGAATGCATATAGGATATTGGTGGGAAGCCAGAAGGAAAGAGACCACTGGGAAGACCAAGGTATAGGTGGTTGGACAATATTAAAATTGATCTAAGAAAGATAGGATGGGATGAAATGGACTGGATCGATCTGGCTCAGGATAGGGACCAGTGGAGGGCTCTTGTGAACACGATCACCCAAAGCCATAAAATAGAGCTAACACAGCTGATGAAATACGCAATGTATATTTTGTACCCGGAATCATCCATTGGTGGCCAATGGCAATGCTCGTTTCATGGCCACGACCAATGAGCAATTCTCTACCATTCCAATGCAGAATGTTCTTCAAAAAGCCAGAATTCCTTTCAGAAAAGTGAAGGTGAAGAAGGAACACGTGCGGAACTGGTGAGAAAGCAAACGCGAAAGAATAAAATGCGGCTGCACCAGCAGAAGGCAATTCATGCAAACAGCATGTACGAATTATACGCATGTGGTACAGAAGATGTGGCCGCTTAAAACGCTGAGTTGTAATTATCTGTGTTATTTTAAATGTTATGTGAACCGTGCTGTTAATACTGATACAGTAACCTCCATGTTTACGTTTAATGAAAAATAAAACAATTTTAATAACAAATGGATGAATGCATTATTCACAGGGCGCGCCTATTCGAGGGTGAAGAATGGGACCTCCTCTTCGACGAGAGGGGATGGTCTCTCTGAGTAGGTGCCATTTTGAGTTTATTCACCATAGTCACAGCTACCCTTCATATCCAGGGACCATGTTCCCCAACCGCACCATGCCATGGTGACAATTGGTCAGCATGCTTTGAGCTCAGAAACTGGGCAGGCTACTCTAGCGGTAATGCTCTGAACCTGCGTTTCACTAGTGCTCGGTTCGAATGTAGGCCGGGACAGAGGTTATCCTGACTAATGGCTTGTGGTTTTCCTCAGGCACTTCAGGTTAATACCGAGAAGGTACCTCGACCAGGTCCTTCAAGTCCTTTCCAATTGGTCAGTCCCCTTACCATTCGACGCTACATGAGAACAGTGTGGCTACTAACACGTGGAGAAATATCCAGAAACTTAGCCCTATACAGCTTCTCTATCTACACAGTAGATTCAACTAGTTTAGCATGTCACCAGTGAGTTAAACCCGCGTGAAGACGGGTACGAATACCTCCGCCGTAGTCCTGCGAGCCGTAAAGGCGATGAAAATGGAGCCCAGTGCCTGGGGGTATAACTGGGCCACCCTGTTCCTTTAGTTATATAAGTACGGGGACCTGACCCTCCAGGTTGGGGGAGTCTTGAATCTGAGACAGTAAAATGTGGTCATGAGTACCGTGTTACTCAGACATTAGAATGACTGCGCTGGCGACAACCAGTATCAATTGCAAACGACAGTCCCATCCTCTCGTCAGAGAGTTTTTTTTTATTGATAGTGGGGTGGGACTAATTCTCGTGTACTGCGGCCATTTCTGGCCTATTGTACCAGCCCCAGATGATAGGTGAGGGTGATTGTAGAGCAATTGGTGGAATGAAGATTGGCACGGGAAACCGAAGTACTCGGAGAAAACCTACCCCAGCGCCACTTTGTCCATCACAAATCCCACTTGACCAGACCCGGGATCGAACCCGTGCCGCCGCGGTGGGAAGCCAGCGACTAACCGCTTGAGCTATGACGCGGCCCTGAGAGGATGTTACATAAGGAATATTACCGCAAGTGTTCAGTTGAAAAAAAAAACTACTGATCGTGAGTCTCAAGGGGTTTGACGTCAAGACGAACTGATTGGCGGTAAACTGCCAGTCGTAAAGTTGACTCTGACTGTGACCAATGACTTAACAGATAAGGTTCAGCTAACATATCTTCACTCTATCATATTCTGGATATACGACTTGATACAGGGTGCCTTACGTTACAACGATAACGAATAATTCCCTACAGAAAATTCACACATTCTCACACCAAAATCTGTTCAACGAGCGGCCCGCGGGCCGCATATTCATCTTCATTAACGTATTTTATAGCCACAGGTATCAAGTTACATTTATCGGGTTGGATAACCATCTCACTGCAAACAAACCCTTCAGGAGTCATGGAACTTTCCTCTAAATAACTGTTCTTGGGGTGTAAATATACTTCAAGGCTAATTTGCGAACCTCACGTAAAACTGCTACATTCGAAAAATTAGCGAATATTAGTGGCTTAAAAGAACAGCAAAGTATCACTGTGTTACGGATACAGGCAACAGCCAGCCACTGCGCACGCGCGTGCACGCACACATTTATATACATGCACGTAAACATATTCCTACAGAGATAAAGAGAGAAAAATATTAGGCTGCTATTCGAAAGATACCTGTTTCGAATGTCAATCAGATTACCCGCTGTTCCAGATGAAATATCCATAGTTTCTTACGGATTTCAAGATGACTGTTGGGTTAGTATACTGAAATAAGCCATGGCAACCCCCTCTCTCCAGCCTGCTGCCACTCTCTGCTCTCTGCCACGCTCGGTTATAAAGAGAATGAAGTTTTGAAAGTTCGCAGAATTACGGCAGTTTCCCCAGTCTAAATATTGACAAGAAGGATACCGTGGACGAGGCATTAGGCACACATAAGAAGGATGGAAAATGCAGACATAAATTTGGTTGGGAAACCTGAACAGAGAGCATTTTCAAGACTTAGCCGCCGATGAAAGACAATATTCTGATTAATCTTGCAGACTCGCATGATCAAGTGTAGAACTGATTCATTTGGTCCAGAAACGGAATGAGCGGTGGGCTCGTGCGTATGTATGAACCTTCGGATTCCATATAAGATGTGGAATTTCTTGACTAGCTGACGAGTTAGTAGTCCCTCAAGGCCTCTACACCATGGAGCGAATTAAATGTTTACATCACCACTTCTGAAACTATCTCTCACATGAGTTGTTTCTTTTCTTTACTCGTGCACATTTTGTAATTGTCCTTTGGTCTGTTTTGGTAAGATAAAGTTGTAAAAAAAAGTAAAGGTATCTCTGTAACAGGCCGTGGAGGCCCATAGGGTTGTGCCTCAACCAACTACGCTACCGCGTGCCCTCAAGATAAAGTTGTAGCTGGGCTTAACTAATTAAGCACTACACCATGAAGGCGTATGGGGAAGTGGCTATATAGAGCCACATTTTCTTGACCTCGACACTAGCTGGAGTGGACAGCTTCACGCCCCGGCCGCTTTACCCTCGGGGAAAGAGCCACCCGGTACCCATTGAATAGAAGGTTGATTGGACCCCAGAGCCGGTCTGGACGACGTGGAGAAGAGGAAATTCTTGACACTTCCGAGACTCCAACTCCGATCCCTCGGTCGCCCAGCCCGTAGCCAGTCGCTATACCGACTGCGCTATCCAGATTAAACTACACAAGTAGAGTTACAATATAAAATCACACCCACAGAAGAGCTGTGTATATTCTTACACTTCCCAACCTTGCATTCTAAAGACAAGAGGAAACTGAATAAACCGTAGTAAAGGCTGAGGACATTGAGGCCAAGCTGCTGGTTTCTCTGATATTTATACTCCACTCGACGTCAAATTCAATGAGCGGTAACAGCAACTGCATGCAGGCCGCACCATAGCTCAAGCGGTTAGTCGCTGGCTTCCCACTGATCCCGGGTCTGGTCAAGTGGGATTTGTGGTGGACAAAGTGGCGCTGGGGCAGGTTTTCTCCAAGTACTTCGGTTTCCCCTACCAATCTTCATTCCATCAATTGCTCCACAATCACCCTCACCTATCATCTGGGGCTGGTACAATAGGCCAGAAGTGGCCGCAGTACAAGGGACTTAGTCCCAC
>NW_019731236.1:621976-623272 GCF_002891405.2 Cryptotermes secundus | reverse complement strand
AGTCAACCTATTGTAACATTATTGTCATAATCCCTGTGTACGTCCAATTCTGAAGAAAATGTCAGGGTTCAAAATGCAGCCGAATCCTTTGACTCTTCCCCTTCCTACACATTGCAGTCTCAGAAATATGACATGCAGCGTATATGATAGCGAAGGCATCCATATTACACGCAATGTTATAAAAAGTATTTGCATTACTGCTTCTCTCGTTCTTATAATTAAATTATCATTATTATTACTGGATTGAGAATATCTGCTAGTTATTTTTTTTTAATTGCTAGTGGGCTGGGACCAAGTCCCTTGTATTGCGGCCACTTCTAGCCTATTGTACCAGCCCCAGATGATAGGTGAGGGTGATTGTGGAGCAGTTGGTGGAATGAAGATTGGCAGGGGAAACCGAAGTACTCGGAGAAAACCTGCTCCAGCGCCACTTTGTCCACCACAAATCCCACTTGACCAGACCCGGGATCGAACCCGTGCCGCCGCGGTGAGAAGCGCGGCCCATTTCTGCTAGTTACGATGTATCTTATGCTCAAAAAATCTTTGGTTAGAGTCCCAAACGCTTAAGAATATTCTGGTGCAGGATATATTTTGGTAAGGATGTACAAATTCATTAATAATTATTACGACAACGATGATAGTAACAGCAAACTTATGATAATTTCTTTGAAAAATGTATACTCAGCTGATAATAAAATGTCGTGATTTATGAAACCCGAAAGTTCGCCTGCAGTAGGACTTTGCTGAGTCAGCCAAATCCATTCCATCCTTGATACACTATTATCTAAGGCAAGTTTCAATATTATCCTGCTCTCTTCCCCTATTCCCACAAACAAACAGACAAACTCCGTGTTTTTTTGTCCGCAAGCGAACTATACCGACAGAGAGACCGCCGCTTGTCGGTCAACTTTAGCGAATATAGGATGTCGCGTGGTCAGCGCAACGAAGCCCCATGGCCGTTAATTTTGGTTTTCTAGACCGGAGCCGCTATTTCCTTGAAAGAGCTCCTCAATTATCCTCACGAGGCTAGGTGGACCCCGTTTCAGACCCACTACTTCTCAGAAAATTCGTTAGCACCGGGAATCGAACCCGGGACCTCTGAATCTGTAGCCAGGAACTCTGACCCCTAGACCACAGAGGCAGACTCGCTAGTCCCACAAATAACCTTTTTCTTTTAAGTTTTCCGATCAAAATATTGCACGCATTTCTTATTTCACCCATACGTCCTACATTTCCCCATATAATCTCTCTTGAGTTACTCAATTTAACAACGTTCGTTAAAAAATACAAATTGTG
>NW_019731236.1:616104-620311 GCF_002891405.2 Cryptotermes secundus | reverse complement strand
TACGAGTATATGTACAAGAGGTTGGTCGTAGCTTGCCATTTCTCATTCGGCATTACGTAAACTTCAGAATTCATACAGAGTCGAGTAACAAACCACAACATACAGTCTGGCACAGCAAATATTGCGGTACAGTAGCACCTGCCTTTGCATGCTGGAAGTTTTTATTCGAATCTCGGGCAAGAGAGTGGTTATCCTGACAAAAGGTTTTCGTGGTTATACAGTATTTAGTATTACTCATACATTTCAGAAACCAAAAAAGCATAAGCACACAGAATTGATACATTTTACCTCTGTGGTCTAGTGGTCAGATTTCCTGACTACAGATCCAGAGGTCCGTGTTCGATACCCGGTGCTACCAGATTTTCTTAGAAGTAGTGGGTTCGAAACGAGGTCCACTCAGCCTCGTGAGGCATACTTTAATGGAAAAATAGTGGCTCCCGTCTAGAAAATCGAAATTAACGACCGTGGAGATTAGTTGCATTGAACACGCGACACCCTCTATCCGCTAAAGTTGGCACTAACTTCGCCGACAAGCGGCTGTCGCTCGGTCGCTATAGTTTGCTTGCGGACTCAAGCCACGGAGTTTGATTTTTATTTGTTTTTTTTTCTCCAGGCCTTAAGGCCTGTTACGGTCTTCTCCCCTTCTCTTCACTGAACGCGCCATTGACCTTTTCTCCTAGCGTCGATATTCTGAGCTTCATTTCAGAAATCTGCTGGCGCAAATCTTATATAAAACACATGAATTGAAGGTTGTAAGAAATCTTACTTCGTTGTTTTAAAATAAATTAGTATCGCTTGCTCCTTCCCCATCGCTTCTGCTATAATTTCTCACAGCAGCCATGCAAAATGAACAGCTCTGGATAATGAAACAAGCTACAAAATGATATATGTATTTCCAGATAACAGATTTAACTCCCTTTCTGGATGATAATTCCTGTGCGTGCAGGCATTTTCTATGGTGAATTTTGACACGTACACACGATCGCCATTTATACACACACCAATCTTGTCATTTTGTGAGGATGAATCCACATTGACAGGAATTTTCCTTAATATTGACATGAGCTATAGGAAACAATGTTTGTATTGTTATAAAATTTACGTTTATTTAACGATGTTTTCAGTAGTTCAATTCGTATATTTTTTGGGCGATTGGATGTTTTTTTAATTGAAAACGATGTCAAAGAAAGCAGCCCTGGCTTAATTTCAGATATTATTTTCGAATATGCCTGGAACTACTGAAGAACACCACGAAGAACCTCAGCTGAATCAACTAGCCTTCTGGGCGAGATTGGAACACGAGACCCACAATATATAAAGCGGAAATGATTGCCAGTTCTGTTAAACAAAATGTTCACTTAAACATTTGGTTGATAACACATGTATAGTATGGTTATTTACATATATCCATTGTGTTGTCTATTTAGCGGTCTAGAAAACCGAGATTAACGGCCTTTGGGATCCGTTGCGCTGACCACTCGATACCCTCTATCCACTAAAGTTGGCACTAACTTCGCCGACAAGCGGCGGTCGCTCGTTCGGTATAGTTCGCTTACGGACTAAAGGCCAGGGATTATTTTGTCTGTTGTTTGTTTAGAGCTACCATATTCGTCCTAAAGGCAAAATCTCAGCTACATGTACGTAATATATACTTCTAGAGCGACATTGGACGCTAAAATATACTGACTTAATCCTTGGACACTTAAGTGTCTTTTACAATAGCTTACTTAAATTTCAACGTTCGTATTTAGACCTATACAAAAATAGGTTAAATAATTTTATTTCTCTCTTAGCTTAAGCCACCTATTTTGCGCAGCAGTAAGTAGTGAACGTAGCCCCATACTGCTACTCCTGATCACAAGAACCGAACATACACTTCACTCCACTGCTGTTGTATCTCCAGTGTACAGCCTACGTACTGGACTATAAATTTTCAAAACGCATTTGCCCATATAAATCTCTATACAGTGTAGGAAACTGTTTTCCAAATAAAAATGAATGGCTACATGTGACGCAACTTTGTCTACAAATCTTAGACAGTGTATCCAACCGCTACAGAGAGCTATGGGAAGCAGTGGGCTGTAGCAGAGAACTATAAAAATTCTTTTGAAAGTCCAAACGGAGAAAGCAGGCTTATATCATATTTAAGTGAAGAGACTCTTAAATAATTGTTCAGAAAACCATTCTAAATGTTCGTGTCATAAGGCAAGGAAAGAACGATAAAGTTATATAGATCACTGTAGGTCTCGGTGCAAGGGCCGAGAAGGCCCATCCCTTATACATTCATTCATATCCCTGTGCATAATTATGTAATTTTCACAGTGTCATGAAGATACGTACATGGAGGCATAGTACCACCGTTCCTGTCACTGGAGCTAGGAGCACGTGATGGTTCAGCTTCATGCTCCTGCTTCCTAACCTCCGGGGGTACAACCCCCAGTAGAAGTTGGATAAGAGGCTATAAATTTTTAGTGGAGCAAAGAAATGCTTTGCCGGTCACGGTAGCCGAGCGGTCTAAGGCATGTACTGTCTTCGCTCGCTCGGAAACCGGGATCGTGGGTTCGAATCCCACTTAGGGCATGGATGTTTAGTTTGTGTGTGTGCGTTTTTCTGTGTTTGTCTACAGGTAGAGGCCTTGCGACGAGCTGATCACCCGCCCAAGGAGTCCTACCGAATGTGTAAGATCTATAAAAACCGAAGTGAACGCAGAAGTTCATATAGGTAGGCCTAGGCCCACTGGGGCTGTAGTGCCAAGGAAAAAGAAAAGAAATGCTTTCCGGTGGCCCGAACAGAGAATACAGGCCGATATTCATATGAAGGGAATCCGAAATAATATTTTAGAGAAGTTTCCTTTATATTCGTATTAGTGTTGCATACAATTCGCCTGAGGGCCCCAGTGTGCACACATGTTCACTAGAAACATTAAGGAAAAGTATGATCTATATTAAAAGCATTGTTCTTTTATTGAATTATTAGAACGAACAAATTAAGGTGGATGAGATGAGCAGGCCATGCAGCACGAATTGGGGAGAAAAGGAATGCATATATGATATTGGTGGGAAAGCCAGAAGGAAAGAGACCAATAGGAAGACCAAGACGTATGTAGGCGGACAATATTAAAATGGATCTTAGAGAGATAAGATGGTGTGTTATGGACTGGATCAATCTGGCTCGGGATAGATATCAGTTGAAGGCTCTTCTGAACAAAATAATGAACCTTCGGGTTCCATGAAATGCTGGGAATTTCTTGAGTGGCTGCACAATTGGAGGTTTCTCATGAAGGGCTCAGCTCCATGAAGTTAGTTAGTTTGTTAGTTATTTTATTGAGTGATTGCTTGCTTTGTTAATATTAATCAACTTAGGTACGTTTTATATACGCGAATGTAAAGAGAGACAAAACAAATGCATGGATCCTATGGACTTAAGGGATTGGATTAAGTTAGTTGCAGGTCTCAGAGGCTGTCCATGATAAGATCTCGCTTTATTTTACAGCGCTGATACAGCTTGAGTCCTACACTGGGTGTGTAAATAAGTAGCAACCAAGAACAATTGCTTTGGGATCCATGACATTGAGAAGCATGCGTATCATAACCTAGCCCCAGCCTTCCTAACATGACAAGAACAGAGATCAGATTACCTGCTGTAAAACAAGTAGCTTATGAGCACTCGGTTTTCAAATATCGTTTCATTTACAATTCCTGTCGGCCCCTGCGGCAATTCACGAATAAACATTAGTACCCTGTGTTCTGCCGATCACAGTGGCCGTGCGGTCTAAGGCATGAACTGTCTTCGCCCGCTCAAACGCTGGAATCATGGGTTCGAATTTCACTCAAGGCATGCATGACTGTATTATGTGTTTTTCTGCGTTTATGTTATTCTGCGTATAAGTAGAGGCTTTGCGACAGGCTGATCCCCCGTCCAAGGGGTCCTACCGTCTGTGTATGGGATCAAGAAACTGAAAGAAAGCGGTCAAGGCCCAACAAAGGGCTGTAGAGCCATAATAATAATAACCCTATTTTCTGGTTGCTGATAAAGCAACACATTTGGAGCATAGCTCTGTATGGGGCTGAAACATGGGCACTTAGGGCAGTAGATCAGAAACATCTGGAAAGTTTCGAAATGTGGTGTTGGAGAAGGATGGAGAAGATCAGTTGGACCGATTATGTGAAAAATGAAGAAGTGATAATTAGAGTCAGTGAGCAGAGGC
>NW_019731236.1:612587-615841 GCF_002891405.2 Cryptotermes secundus | reverse complement strand
TGATGATGATGATGATGATGATAAAGCAACGTGATGTAGTGGCTTATGCAAAAATAGATAACGCAGTACATCTTGAACAAGGTTGAATGTTGTGGATTCACAGAAAGTTTACAGATATTAGTATAAGAGCAAGGTTCTCATAAATTTAACTTTAATATTTTGACGCTTATATGGGTGATGCTTAAGGATCTAGAGCAGTGCGTCTCCCTTGTCACGTGTTATGATACACAGTTATACAATTCATTCATTACTTATGAGTTATTAGTATGTATTTTTGTGCCAGTTAATTTTGACTAATTTATTGAAGCAGGCCTGAAGTCTCGCCTCCGCCCCATTTAGCCCTCCTACACTCATTTGCGTCACAGTTCCCCGCCCTCCTCTTCAAATCCCAACAAATGAGCAACTTAGTGCAGCGGTAAAGCTCTAGACACGTAGGTCTGCTGCAGAGATGTCCGTTTCAAATCGCGATCAGCCTAGTGGCTGTCCTGACCGATGTTGTACCTGGATCTTCTCACTCTCTCTAAATGTGTGGGGTGTTGTGCGAAGAGGAATGCATAGAGGATATTAGTGGAAAAGCCAGAAGAAAATATACCAGTGGGGAGACCAAGGCGTAGGTGGGTGGACAATATTAAAATGGATCTTAGAGATATAGGATGGGATGGGATGGATTGGATTGATCTGGCTCAGGATAGGGACCAGTGAAGGGCTCTTGTGAACACGGAAATGAAAATTCAGGTTCCATAATATGTTGCGAAATTCTTGAGTAGCTACAGAATTGGCGGCTCCTCAAGAAGGGCTTAGCTCCATGAATAATTATTATGATCATCATCATCATTATATTTCTTACTATGAAATATTGGGTGCTTTGAAGCCCCCACCGAAATGCTTGAGTCGGTCTTCATGTCTACTCTTATGTCTTCTTACGTTCTTTTCCTTCCATAGTATTTATACATGTGCATCATTTTACGGGCGTTACTCTGTTGCAGTTCATGTTGACTTCAATTTAACGGCCACAGTAGAGCAGAGTCCTTCTTAAGAAGGTAGCAGTAGCACACGTGTTCAGTAAGTTCCCCGCCTTTTGCCAAATGCGAAGTCACACTACCATGATGGCAAGAGTCCGCCACCAGGCCACATCTTCATCCTGATTAAACCAGTCCCCACTCTCACGTTGTATTTCTTTTGGAGCCATATAAATATTACCAACCCATCTAGGCTTAGGTTGTTGAAGCAGTGCCTTCCTATGACTTTGCAGCAAAATTATGGTTAACTAGTTAAGGTGTTCCTATTTGCGGCCCTATAAATGCAGTTGTTTCCGAACAACGTCAAACAATATTTCACAATAGCACACAAACTTGTGGAAGGTCCCGCTTATAATATTTATGACAAGAAATCTGAAAATGACACATTTTAAAACAATGTTATTATTAAGCATAGCGCCTTTCACGTTTTAAAGCCTTATAGTAGGTAGAAGGACCGTCTCTGTGGTCTAGTGGACAGAGTTTCTGGCTACAGATCCAGAGGTCCTGGTTCGATTCCCGGTACTACAAAATTTTTTCTGAGAAGTAGTGAGTCTGGAACGGGGTTCACTCAGCCTCGTGAGGATAACTGAGGAGTTACTTCAAGGAAATAGAGTCTCCGGTCTATAAAACCGAAATTAACGACCGTGGGGATTTGTTGCGCTGACCACGCGACACCCTCTATTCGCTAACGTTGGCACTAACTTAAGGAACGTATTGTCTCCATCTTCAAGACTGGAAAATAAACCAAGCAAGAATGCAGCAAGAAGCAGACGATAAGCAAAGCCTGTTTCTTACTGATTTCTTACCCGACTTCAACCCTGAAAATTGATGCGGTATATTCCTCTGATACCGAATCGCACGGCGTCGTATCGCTGAAGATGACATTTATCATATTCACATTAAATGAGAACTCAAAACTCCCAAAATTCGCATTATATTATGCTACATTCTATTCCTTTTATATTTTCGTTAAATATACCAAATATCTCCAGCGTATTTACTTTTGCAAGCATATCAAGCAGAATAAGGGACTTTCAAAGCCACTGATCTGTTTCTCTTTTGAGGCTAATGTTACCGGTGGTGGATGCAGGAGGTTGTAACGGAGTCCGGATGTGGGTGTCAGCTACTGCAGTTGGTGTCCGTGTCCAGACATATCCCATCGAACTTTCACCACTGTATAGGATTAAGACCCGTGACCCAACCCGGTTACGAGGTCTAGTAAAGAATTTCCACGCCAGATCTTCGAACACAAGCAAGGTGTGGACTCATCTGTTACAGGCATGTCTTGACACGAACTGTGGAATCAGACAATGGAGACGTTTCTTTCACCTCCTCGCCTTGACACCTCCTGTTCTGACAAACACGCTTGAAGAGACACAGCCGCCGTCACCTTGCGCTTACTACAGAGTTCTAAAGCCGAGCTGAAGGTCTCATTCCCACTGACTACAGCGGCCAGCGGCCTTCTTTCACACGATGTTCCACTAATCTAGTTTCAATTAAAAACATTTCTCGAAACTACGAACAGAGAATTAACCGACAATAATTGCAGACTGGTTACAAAGCAGCGACCGAGGTCAAGAAAACGCAGATCTATATGTCCACTCCCCCATACGTCGTCATGGGGTAGTGCTTGCACAGAACTTTACCTTTAATATTATCCTCCCTCTACACCTAAGTATTCTCCCTAAAGGTTTTCTTACCAGAATTCTGTATGCATCGACTTCTTCCCTACGTGCGCTAGTGACCCGCCCTTCTCACATATTTCTTATCTCGGCACTAAATAGAAATGAGTGGAAAGTGTCACGTTCCAGCCCCTTTATTCCTGAGGAAGTTGCTCAGGGCGGTCCAGAGAACCTTTGCTCGTACTGAGTACTCAATCCAATTGTTCACCGTATAGACGGTCCCTTTTAATGACTTAAATACGGGAGTCAGGCTTGTGAAATTGTGTTGAACACTTTCTTTATGAATGAACTCTACGTGTTAACAATTAGACTAAAACAACTTGAGATTTATTTGAGAGACAATGTAATGAGGATCCCTGTTATGGTACGCAATTACTTCGTTCCATACATATCCTGAATAGACTGTAGTAGAAATTATGAACAGAGATGAAATGTTTATTGTATTATTATTATATATTATATATTATGTTGACAACCATAACTTACTTGATTTAGTCTTCTCTAATCTCACCGATCTAAAGCCTGGTCCTTCTTACTCTGATTTGGTCAAGCC
>NW_019731236.1:610871-612044 GCF_002891405.2 Cryptotermes secundus | reverse complement strand
TTTCTTAGAAGTAGTGTATCCGAAACCAGGTCCACTCAGCTTCTTGAGGATAACTGAGGAGCTGCTTCAATGGAAAAGTAGCGGCTCCGGTCTAGAAAAACGAAATTAACTGCCGTGTGGATTCATTTCGCTGACCACGCGACACCATCTATCCGCTAAAGTGGGCACTAACCTCGCCGACAAGCGGCGGTAGCTCAGTTGATATAGTTCGCTTCCGGACTAAAGCCACGGAGTTTATTATTTTTATTATCTAAGTTGCATTATTTTGTCTTTTATTTGTGTATGTGTGTTGGTTATCATCTTTGCTCATGCTCATTTCATAATTGGCCTTTGAGATGTTGAGTAGGCATGTAAATAAATAAAGAATTGAACTGCTAGTCCTTCGAAGGATCCGGCCGTCTGACAAGTTCCAATTTCAGAATTAATCTTAAAACTACAAATACTATAGACTCACATTTCGTTCCATCCTGCTGAATGAGTCACTATAGATAATACATATTTCTGCCAACACCACACTCTTCTCAGCAGCTTCAGTTTGCTGTCTAGGACGACATATTTAGGCAAATTTATGTCATTTTGACGTCCGAATTTAAGGTATGATTATTTTATACTGTACTTGGCGTATATTTTTTATGTAAGCCGACTGGATATTATGAACTAGACTGTGTAGTATACCGGTAGGTAGTGTAGAACTTACTGGTGGATCCAGTCGGTTTACTTGGAAATTTTATTCTAAGTACATGATAAAATAATTGTAACTAAAAGCCGGACCTGAATATGGAACACGTGTGCCGAAACATGCCGCCGTAGACAGCAAACTCAATCTGCTGGAAAAAGTTTTGTGTTGACAAGAATGTAATAAATATTATCTATAATCTTACAGACAGTCAGTAGGACTACTCGGTCGGGTGATCGGCCCGTCGCAAGGCCGCTACCTACACAGGATAACACTGACACTGAAAAAACGAGGACGTATATTCATGCCACGTGTAGGATTCGATCCCGCGATTCCTCTGTTCGGACGAGCGAAAATATTTCACGCCATGGACCGCAAGCTCGCCGCAATCTACTATTACTATTATTATTATTATTATTATTATTATTATTATTATTATTATTATTATTATTATTTACTTCAGTCAGGTCCAAGTTGGAATATGCCTCAGTAATTTG
>NW_019731236.1:609380-609921 GCF_002891405.2 Cryptotermes secundus | reverse complement strand
ACACAGAAAAACGCACACACACAAACTAAACATCTATGCCTTGAGTGGGATTCGAACCCACGATCCCGGTTTCCAAGCAAGCGAAAACAGTACATGCCTTAGACCGCTCGGCTACCGTGACCGACTCTAACCTGTTAATACTAACTTTAATTTTTCTTGGAATTATTATTAATGTATTGCCATTATACGTATAGACTATCTTATTTGTATTTTGTCTTTTAGTTATATCTGTATTTCTAGGTACTCGTGCCAACTTTGTTATTGACCTCTGTTCTGTTAAGTTTTCACGTAAATAAACACGAATTGAATTGTTATTATTATCATCAACTGATTATTTCTTCTAGCCTTGCGATATAGACTGAAGCAACAGCAACACAAACCTTTATAGAAGGTATCAAGAAAGCATTAGATAATTAGTTATTAATTATGGGCATATTTTTAGATTTAACTAAGGCCTTTGGTTAATAAATCATAAACTACTGCTTGCCAAATTGGAGCTGGAATGACTTAAGAAGAAAAATTCACTCATGGATGAGTTCGT
>NW_019731236.1:569940-609331 GCF_002891405.2 Cryptotermes secundus | reverse complement strand
TTCCTCCATTTAATGCGATCTAGAGCTTTCGCCTTCAAATGACAGTATCCTCTTCTGTCCCCAAGGTCATCCAGCATCTTCTTATGTCTTCTTGTCACTCCTATCCGCTCCACTANAAATATACCTGTATTAAGAGATATTTATTTTATAAATTTTGTATATATACTAAAATAATTATATTATATTGGGGGGGAGTGAATGACAGCAATGCGGTATTTAAAACAGAGAGAAAAGGCGTAAGGAGCTAAAAGCATGGTGTTTTGTAGACTTTTATTCGGTGATTTTAAGATTTTAACTGTAACTTCATTATACATACTTGAGAGATTGTGCTTTATAAAAACTAATAAGAGTTATACAATTCAGTAGTCCGATATTCATAAGTGTAACACAAAATATAAACTGCTCGGTGTCAAAAAAAAAGAAATTTAATTAATACGGGAATAAAAATACATAACAATTTACTCTTCGAATTAAAAAGAATAGAATAATTTAAGGTTTTAAAAAATAAATTAGAAAGTTATTTGTTACAGAACTGATTTATTATTTATAAGAGGTTTTTAGTAACAACGAGAGAAGGTAGTTTGGTAATTGGAATTAATTTCCATAAGATGAGGTCTTTCGATAAGATGGTCATTGGACTGTTATCTTCACTAAACGTGGGATGTTTTTCTTACACGGCTGATTTTTGTTTTTGGTGGTTAAATATAGTATTTATTGCTTTATGCTGAATTGCTGGGAGTTGTCATCCATGGTTGGTAAGTTATGGCAAGGGGATCAAAAAGGGACTGTACTGTACACTGTGTTGTACATTGCTTTGTATACTTTTAAGAGTGGTTGACGTGTGGTGTTTGGCTGTTTTCAATTGACTTGTCCAATTGTGGCTATGTTACAGTCATAGATGTTAAATAAATTATCAGTTACCAATTTATAGGAATATCATAACTCCTTCCCAAAATTTCTTGTTCATTTACAAAGCATCAGTAGGAGAGCTCAGTCCTGAAGTGAATGGCTGCAGGTTGGATACTGGGGTTCGATTACCGGCAATGGCAGGATTTCTTTGCTTGTTTCCACCTACAGACCCATGTATCCTACTAACCGAGAGGTAGGCTACATGAAGTGCTTTCTGCAGAAGGCATCCAGCTTTACGTAGCTTCTCCCTAAAAGCTCTATCGCTCATCCGTTAGGTTACTTCATCAGTACGTTCGTGTGTCCTTCACATTGGCAAACGTATAGACTTGAGCACTGAAAGGGGGGGGCAATCCAGCCATCTGCCCCCTCGGATATTTGAAGAACTTCAAAATTGAAAAAAAAAAATATATTCTTGTTCTCGGCAGCAGATGGAGGTGAGTGGTGAGCTTCACGTCCCGGCCGCTTTACTCCCGGGGGTGTAGACCCCGGTACTCATTTGGTAGGAAGCTGGAATCGAACCCAGGCCGTCCTGACCGCGGTGCTGTACCTTCTGAGATAGCCTGGTTCTCGCCAAGTATAACACCAAAATTGTTTTTAGAAATATTCTTCTTCCCTAATACTCCATGGCCGTCAGTAAAACTAGTCTTAATTAACTTAGAAGGACAAATGGTGAGCGCATTGCCAATCTGCTTCCGAAATACGTACAGAACTGGCTGGTACCCTTCTTGGAAAAAAATCCTCGCGTGCCTCCATGCGCATCTTTCGGTACGTTCAATGAATGTGTGAGAGTTCACAACATTTTCACGCGTCCCATTGCCGTGTGGTTCATACGCCCGTCAGCAAGTTGCACGGTCCGTTACGAGAGACTGTGTCAGAGAATAGAATAAAGATGGTGGGTCGTGAAGGAATTGAAAGAATATATCGAGCATAAGATGACGTGTGTAGGCTTTCCTGTATGCATTACAGATTGCAGAAAGTGGGCTGGGCCCTGCACTGCAAAAATAAAACTATATATACAGAGTGCACAATGAAAACTCACATTACTATCAACTCTATTGTAAACCTACTATCCACAGTGAATTATGGTATTTATGGATCTATTCATGACACCCACGTACGTGGGGCGTGTACAAATTTCAGTAACTTGCTTATTAATTCTTCATAGGTTTTTACTACTACTCCTATAAAGTGAAAGTTCAGTAAGTATAAAACAAAGTAAATAAGTAACTATGTACGGGTATGTATTAAGAGTGTGCTGTGTCAACTTCTTACATGCGCACAAACCGATGCAGTGACAGGTACACAAGGTGGATAAGGATAAACGTAAACTATCCCTGTAATAGGTCTTGGAGGCCCATAGGGTTGTGAAACGTCGAGGCTCCCACACTTTCTAGACAATCGGTTCACAGATGGCGGTGAGGATGCAAGCCTTAAGCGCCGGCCGCCCTTTACTCCCAGCAAGATTTCTGGTACTCGTTTCTGTTAGAAGCTTAGTCTATCCCAGGGCCATAGATGGGGCTCGAAGGATTAGGTTAATTGATAAATCCAATGACATCATCAAACTCGCAACCTTCCGACTTCTAGCATAGTACCTAAGGTAACTACGTTACCTCGTGCCTCCACCATAACAAGAGGCTCACCAAGTAAAATATAAATATTTTGTTACACAAAATATTGTACAACCTGCTCAAAAATAAAAGGAGGTTCACCAAAACCCTATTTTTTTTTATTTCTAGTGGGGTGGGACTAAGTCCCTTGTACTGCGGCCACTTCTGGCCTATTCTACCAGCCCCAGATGATAGGTGAGGGTGATTGTGGAGCAATTGGTAGAATGAAGATTGAAACCGAAGTACTCGGAGAAAACCTGTCCACCACAAATCCCACTTGACCAGACCCGGGATCGAACCCGGGCCGCCGCGATGGGAAGCCAGCGACTAACCGCTTGAGCTACGGTACGGCAAACCAAAATCCTAACTAATGACAGTCGATATACTACATACATACAAAATGACACACATGATGTAACTAATAAAATTATTTTTCCTAATTTTTGTTTCGAATTTATCAAAACTGGAATTACTTTAGGTGCATGCTTATATTTGGAGCATAGATAGCTCAGTTGGTATAGTGATTGATTTACGAGCTGGAAGATCCAGGGATCAGGGTTCGATTCCGGGCAGAGAGAGCACTTGCATTCTCCACAACGACCAGAAGGGCTGTGGGGTCCAGGCAGCTTCATATCCGCGTATCGGTACCTCAGTATATAGAGTTGCCACGTGCGTTCTTGGAATTTTATCTATAAGCTGGTATGCATTGTTTAACATAGGAAGCCTGTGCAAATTTGATTTTAGCTTAGTGCGAATTCACTAAAGATTTATTATTGCCTCGTTCTTACCAGCAACTGTGTTCTTAAGTCGCACTTGATCGTTGAGTATGAAAAAACGAAAATGTACTCTTAATGTCTCCCTTGTTTACTTATCTAGAAAACAGTAATAATTACGGAGTCAGTGCATTGGATGCTGTGTGTTTCACTTTTCTCTACATCTGCTCTTCGAAACGTTTTTCTCTGCGTGTATACGCACAGCGAGATACATACAAAAGAACACGTAGGTCGTCATATAAAGCGGTTTTTATATATATCCGATTTAATTGAAATCTGAACTGACTCAAAATTTTTCAGCAACAAATTAAAAATAAAATTGCCAAGCGATTTTCGAGTTGAATCGTTAAGAAACGGATGAACGTACAGATCGACATGGCCGGTCATGTATGCTTTATAATCATGCTCAGCTTTCAAAGAATTCATATTAAAGCGCTGAGCTACGTCTCCGCTCTCTCACACGCCTTCATGAAAACTCTACATATATTAATTTGTCTGATTGTAGGGTTGTGAGACTTCGAGACTTCCACATTTTCTAGACAATCGGCTCACAGACGCAGTGATCTTGTCAGCCTTACGAACCTGCCGCCCTTTACCCCTCTGGAAGTTTCCTGGTACTCATTTCTGTTAGAGGCCGAGTCCAATCCAGGATCATAATGCGGCTGGAAGGATTAGATCAACTGAAATATCCAATGATCTCATTGGGAATTGAACCCGCCACCTCCCGGCTTGTAGCAGAGTGTAAGTTTCCCAACCAAGCCTCCAGTTCTCATGAACACGCATGATACGTGTATAAGTTCAGTGTCCAGCTTAAGCAGTGAGTCTCTACCGTTGTTTCGGCAGGCCGAACAAGAGGAAGGGAGCCCTGGCTGCTGGGCAATAGAGCAGAACCGTGAAGAGGAGGCGTTGTCCTGTCACTGTGCTTGGTCCAGTGGGTTCCACTGAGCCTGAAAGAACAGCAGTCACTCTCATTCACACTGCTCGATACACAAGGCGATTTCTGATTTACGTGTATTAAGGAGGTCCATGCAGTAACAACTGTACCGCAAGACTTAGTGGCAGAATATATTACACATTTTGAAATATTTCTGGAATTCTGAACATTTACAATTCGTGCCTTTAGATTTTATTCGGCAGTTATTCACCTGTTTTAAACACCTTTCACTGAAAATTATCATACTCGTACATCAAGCATGAAAAAGAATCAACGGAGGAGGCTGATGGGTTTTTCTTTCATTATATTTTTCTTTTGTAACACTAACAAGTCAAGTTTTCGTTTCAATTCTGAAGCCTTGTAAAATGGAGCACAAGAGCTATTCATTTATTTATGTATATAAACACCTTTTACTGAAAATTAGTTTATATAAGACAAGGTAAAATTGTCCCTGTGCCGTTCACAGTAGCCGAGCGGTCTAAGGCGTGCACTGTCTTCGCTAGCTCGGAAGCCGGGATCATGGGTTCGAATCCCACTCAAGGCATGAATGTTTAGTTTGTGTGTGTGCGTTTTTCTGTGTTTGTGTACAGGTACAGGCCTTGCGACGAGCTGATCACCGCCCAAGGAGTCCTACCGAATATCTAAGATCTAGAAAAACCAAAGTGAACGGAGAAGTTCATGGAGGTAGGCCTAGGCCCACTGGGGCTGTAGTGCTAAAGAAAAAGAAATTATCCCTGTACCTAATTAATTAATTAAAACCATGCCATGAAGGCAAATGAGGGAGTGGAGTTATAGTTCCAGTTACATTAAACAGTATGATTCTAAATTATTGTCGGTGTTTTCATGATCTATAATTTTTAAACCGGAAATAATAAAATAAAACTGATTACAGAGTATGGAAATGTAACTCAAGGCATTCTATTTGACAACGCTGTATTCACAGCATTGATGTCTGGGAGAAAATGTGACGTCATACTTCAAAATAGCGGCTGTTCGAGAGAAAGCATTGTGTGCGCTTCGGTCTTTCGAAAAGAAGCTCTTATCAAAATGCAATGTCGTTATAGAACTCAATATTGGAAGTGATCCAACTCAGAAAATGCGACGCCGCGTTAGTTAGAGCAATTTCAAGAGGCTGGTCATGTACTGCGCCTAAAGGGAGCGGGAAGACCGAGCACTTGATCGAATCCAGGAAGCGTTTTCTGGAAGCTCATAAAAATCAACTACAAGCCCATAAAAATCAACTAGATGAGCTTCTGTTCAGTTAGGTACAACATAAACGACTCTTTGGAGGGTTGTTCATAACCCCCTTTACCTCAATGCCTGCAAAGTGCAGATTATGTAGACTTTAAACCGGACAACAAACCCCACCGTATGCAATTTGCTAAAGACATTTTGTCAAACGTCGAAGCTGATGAAAATAGCCTTCGGAGAAAGACATTCAGTGATGAAGCGATCTTTACTTATCAGGGAGGGTAAGTCGTTAGGAATGCAGAATATTGGGATCAGAAAACCATCACACCATTCGAGAAATTGGAAGAGATGGTGGAAAGATGAATGCCTGGTGTTCTCTTTCATGTTCGGATGTTTTGGGGCCTTTTTTCTTCTTTACGGAACAAACAGTGACAGTCATGACCTACCTGGACATGTTGCAGTTGTATCTGTTACCCCAGTTGGGAGATCATCAGCCAGATGCGGTGTTCCAGCAAGATGGTGCACCCCCACATCGGACTCGTATTATCCCAGAATTTTTTGCCATGCTTTTTCCTGGGAGCTGGGTTGGGCGTGACGGACAAATTTCTTGGCCTCCGCGCTCACCCGATATTACGTCGCTTGATTTCTTCCTGTGGGGATATGTTAAGGACATTGTTTACAAAACTCCTGTCACATCCCTCGATGAACTAAAACGCAGAATTGTTGCTGCAATCGGCAGAGTTACACAGCAAATGCTGGAGAAAGTTTGGAGGGAAACTGAATACCGCTTGGACGTCTTACGAGCTAAGAAAGGGGCACATGTTGAAAATGTTTAGCATTCTGCAGAATTGAGTCCATAAGAAATAAAGCATTTTGGGTATCACTTTCATGTTCTGTAAGCAGTTTTTTTTATATATGAAAATTATACACGACGTACATTGAAAACCCGACATTAATTTAGAATTACAATGTACTTATGTGCTTCATGAGAAACACAAAATCAAATTAAACAAGCTTGGATTCTATAGACATTCCATTTCTAAGTTCATTCCTCCGTACGTAAGAGATGTACAGGTTTTCTATCATAATCTTACTATAAATCGGAGAATACCGAATTATTCCTTGTTTCAAGAAATAGAAAAAGATAATAATTCGTAGTGGTCATCGTAAGACTATGTATAAAATGAGAAATTAAATCATTAGATTAGAAATACGTAACTTTGCACCTTGTACGCCACAGAAATTAAATTCCCATAACCTTATTTCGGAGCAGTATGTCTACAAAAAACTTAGAAATAGTGTAATTTTCTTATAGAATTTTACTTATCATTGATTATAACCGATATCCTCAGTTTCTACCCTCCCTCAACACTATCTAAATATTTATAAATCCGCGGCACTCTTCAAAGGTTCGGGTCACATACCTTTTGATCTATCTATCTATCTATCTATCTATATATCTATCTATCTAGCTATCTATCCATCTATCTATCTATCTATGGCTCTAGAGCCCTTGAGGACATTGGCCGTGTTTTCACTTTCTTAATCCTACACACAGTCGGTAGGAATCCCTGGAAAAGGGATCAGCTCGTCGCAAGGCCGCTACCTACACACAGAACAACACAAACACGGAATAAACGCGCACAGACATCCATGCTTCGAATTGAATTCGAAACCACGATCCCAATGTTCGAACTGGCGAAGACGGTTCACGTCTTAAGATGGTGCTTACAACTTTGACTGGCTCACTCACATTTTCGTAAAGGTAAAAGGTAAAACTGTTCCTGTGTTTAAGGAGATGAGAATATGTGGAGTGGAGGGATAGCTCCACATATTCTTATCCGCGCCACTAGGCGAAGGTGATTGGTCAGCTTCACGCCATTGACGCGTCACCCTAGGAGAAGTAATTTTGTTATACGCATACTGGCTAGGAGGCTAAGTGGGCTCCAGGTCCTGTCTGGAAGTTAAGGAGCAAAAGACGCCTTACTGTCCCTACCGGGAATAGAACCCCAATTCCTAGTCCGCCCAAGCCGTAGCCCGTCGCTACACTGAATGAGAGAAAGATATTAAGAAAGACGTCAATTTTATTTCAGTCCTCATTTGTTTACACGTTCTGAAGAGTTTAATATTTCAGCGTAAAATTGCCATTGATCACCCGCCCAAGGAGTCCTACCGAATGTGTAAGATCTAGAAAAACCGAAGTGAACGGAGAAGTTCATGGAGGTAGAGCTAGGCCCACGGGGGCTGTAGTGCCAAGGAAAAAAAAATTGCCATATAGAACATTTGTAATCCGCCAAAGTTCAGTGTATGCATTATTTTGCCACGCCAAAAATGTGTGATACTCATGGAGACTGTGTTCAAAGTAAACCCGTATATTAATTCTTAACACCTTACCTGTTATACCACTTTATGCTGGCGTATATACGGTACGGTGTTTGTTTGTGAGACCTTGGTGATAGCGATATGGAATCCACTATTAAGATAACAGGCATGTTACCTTTATATGGGCTCCCCCCCCCCACTTCCACAACTCCGTTGAAAAACCCAGAAACAAAGAGGTATGGTCTGCTTGAGGGCTTTCAATTTGTACCCACTTGAAATGCAATTTCAACCTCAGCTAACTTGTTGGTTTCGTTGAACGATTCTTTGGTTAATTAATGATGGTTTCAACTGCACATTTTAATTAAAACTTGCAAGGAGGGAAACGTCGTCTAACTAAACTTGCCATCTCGTCGTTCATTGCAAATACTGAGGAAAACCACAAACTTCTCAGTCAGCACAGACTAGGCAAACCTATATTGACGTCATTTTCTTCTTACAGATTTCATGGTCATTCTCCATTTCTTCAGTTTCTTGTTTCACATTTTAGAACGCTGACAATATGGTGATCGATGACAAATGGTTTCGAAAATATTTGGAAGGGAGCGGTTGGCCTCAACGAGGCTCTACGCCGACATTTGCCTAGAGGAACTAAAAAATCCAGCAGAATCTTCAGTCTAATGTGAATTATATCGAATTCTAGAGCGTTACTGCTACACCAACCTACTTAGACTTCTCCTAACATGTTTACTGAGTATATGGTTCATCAAACCGTAAGGTAAGGTAAAGTTGTCTCTGTGCTTAACTAATTAAGTACTACGCCATGAAGACGTAATGGGGGAGTGGATGTATAGAGCCACATTTTCTTGACTTCGGCACTAATTATAAGTGAGTGGCCAGCTTCACGAGCAGTCCGCTTTAACCGGGAATGAGTCCTCGGTGCCCATAGGATAGGAGGTTAGATGGATTATAGAGCAGGTCTGGACTACGTGGTGAAGAGAAAATTCTTGACCTTACCGGAGCTCGAACTCCGACCCTCGGTTATTTAGCCCATAGTCAGTCGCTGTACTGACTACGCTATCATGGCTCCTCATAAAACCGTACTTCACTTTGCTTCGAGATGAATTTAAAAGTATCTTCTTTGAATAAGTTTTTAAAACAACGCGTTTCGTAACACGCAAGTGCGTCGTTTGTCTGCTCAACCGCGCTTGTGTTTGCATCCGATGTGGGGGACGTTTCCTGAGAGAACAATAGCCTAGCCACTCACACACAAAAACAACAGTAAACTTTATGAATGAATAGATTTATAAGAGAATCGAAAAGTACGCGCTTACTTACGGCTGTAAATATTTATCAGCTGGGCTTCTTTTGACTCATTTGATATCAAATACAAAGGAACAGCGTACATGGAAGCGACTGTTGTTTATTGTTTCTTAAGACCTTCAACGACGCTGTTTCAGTCGCAGAATGCATATAGCGTCGTACGAGAAAGAGCTCATGGTTATGAATGCGTGGTGTTTCACTTGCTCTCACCCATAAGTACACGCAATATTTTTTTCCCACTGGCTCTACAGCCCCCTTGTGCCCTGACCTCTGATTTTCAGTTTCACTATCGTTTTACAGACGGTAGGACTCCTTGGATGGGTGATCAGCTGGTCGCAAGGCCTCTACCTAAACGCAGGACAACACCAATACAGAATAAACATATACAGATACCAAACATCCATGCCCTGGGTGGCATTCGAAGCCGCGATCCTGGCTTCCGAGAGAGCGAAGACAGTACATGCCTTAGACCGCTCGGCTACCGTGACCGATTCCACGTAAATATTCAACTCGTAATTATATACATTTTTGTTTCATGGTCCAGCATCTTTATCGCATGGGAAAGCTGTCCAAATGTAACCAGCAACTTCAGTGATGGAGCAGCACTAAAGCCAGTGTTTTCTGTATTATCTGTAATTGCACAGGCTGTTCTTGTGTTACGAGTATTATGATTAAACTTCTCCGCACCATATTACAGAGTATCAGCTCTTGCGCCAGAGCACGGCGGCCAGAGTTCGATCACAGCTCAGGTCATCTAGAATATTTGGTGGATGAAGTGGCACTGGTAGAATGATTTTCTCCTACTTTGATTTCCCGTGCCAATTCTTATTGCACAAACTGCTCCACATATATTAGCCATCCTTTAACTTTTTATCATCTATATATTCTCCATATTGACAGCGTCGTTAAATAACCAACTTAACAAAAAAAAAAAAAGGAGCCTGATCAAACTCTGCCCTGGCCATCTTCTGCAGTTCCGCGTGGGAGTGTTCACCTTCTAATTTTTTCTGAATTTAATTTTATAACTTCCAGTGAGACGGTCTGTTGTTTATTATTATTATTATTATTGTCGCGTATCGGGCGTATATCGCGACAAATAAATTCTCGATGTATTCGATGTAGCGAATTTTATTTCACACTCGCTCTTACAATCACCCAAATTACAATCTGACGATTACTGCTATCTGCAGTACCACAAATAGTACACTCCAAATGCCACAATACAACTGACTGGTTGCTGGCTAACTCGACGATAGGTCCAGGACTCGCTGACTGACTCACAGTACAACTCGAATCGGCGACTGTTACAGTACAACTCAGTACGACTCTGCGGTAGCCACACTAGAACTGAACTGGTACCAGCTGTGCAGCTCACTTATATAGCTGCACTGCTTGCTTGTTGCGTAATGAGTGCCACGTCATCCTGTTACGTCACCGCTGTTGATTCGCCTTGCATAGTTACCCGGTTACGGGGCTCGGCTATCTTCGGCTCCGCTCGGCTCCGCTCGGCTCTCTTCGGCTCCGCTCGTAACGTCACAGCGCATAGCTGCCAGGATGCGGGGTGATTACTCGCCTATTACGCGAGCGTTACGTTACCGCTACGTGCAGCTGGGGAGGTAGGGGTCAACATGTCACATTATTATTTATTAATGTGTACAGCAGGCTTTTTCTCCGTGGGTAAACCGGCAGGGGTGTGAAGCTGACCACTCACCTCCGTCTTGTGCGTAGGTCAGGAATGATTAAACCGTATCTCCATTTCCCATGCATCTTTGTAATGTGTAATTAATTAATTATGCACAGGCAGAACTTTGTCTTCTTGCTGGTACAAGTAGTAGTAGTAGTAGTAGTAGATTTTGCGCGATATTGAAAACGGTTAGCCGTAGTGGTCGATAGATGGCAGAGCAGGTTTCTTTCCACTGTCATTACCATCTTCGCAGGGGATATAAAAAGAAAACATTGGTCGGAAAGCTTTTAAAGTATTAAAATAGGATACGAAATTTATATGGATCCGTAGGTTATAATGCAGATACGGAAACTTTATTCAGAAGTTCAGTAGAGTATCAAACAGTAAAAAGAATACAGAAAACAGCAATCAAAGCAGGACACGAACCGTATCCAGTTCCACGTTACAGCGCTCACCAGAGCAGTCTATCCAAGCTCGCATCAAGTCTTCGCGACACGGGTGGAGATTTCAGACAGAAAACTTGTCTCGTCCTGTTCTCCCACTGCAGCAGCCTTTTAAAAACACTGGGCGAGGCCTCCGCGATGCATAACAATGCGTGAATGACCCCCAGCACAAAAGAGGGGTGGGAAGGAGGAAATGTATGGTTCCAGCAACCATATGTTTCCTCTGCCTTTGACATAACTGCGAAGTGGAAGCCTGACACCCACCACCTGCTATCAATATCGTTTCAAATTTCTTGTATCTGCGTGCTTGAAAGTTATAGTCTTGACATACGCTACCGGCAACTCTTCAGATATCATACAACACAACGACGTACCTATAAGGAATTTCATAAATTTTGTTTTATTGAATATTCATGTTTTGTAAAAAGAACTTAGAAAGTTTCACTCTGGCCTACTTTGTCGCATATGAGGACATCATAGTTCCTTCGAGGAAAACAGGCGTTGCTTGTAGTTTTACTAAATTTTGTTACCACTTCTTCTAAAATTAGGTAAATATAGTCTTTTTTTCGGAGCCTAATTAAGCACCATTCAATAATCACGCATATTGGACTGGAGATACAGCTCAATATATTCTTTAGCCTGGGACTAAATGGAGGTGAGTGGCCAACTTTACGCTGGATATGAGGTTGGTTGGGTCCCGGAACCAGTATGGACAACATAGATAAAATAAAATGTCTTTCCCTTGCTGAGAATCGAACCACGTCTCCTGGCCGTTCATCCCATAGCCTGGCCACTACACCGACTGAGCAGTCACGGCACCTCTACATATATAAAATCCATTTATTTGATTTAAATTAAATGTCCAATTTCTTTGAGCATAAAACATATTAAGTTAAAGGCAAACTTTTGAAGTAGTTCTTAGAATTAGAGTGAATTCGAAGTGGAAACTATAGTATTGCAGAAATTGTCGGATGAATTATTAATCCATGATATTGTCATGTGTTGCCTATGTAACGCGACAAGTAAATTCATGCGGGTCTCGGATTTGGCTAAGGCGTTTATTGGACACTCTCTTTCACACTCGCAAGTACAAGTACAATTATTCACAATTACTTGCACCGCTGATCTTGGCGAAGTCTTCTCGGTAAACTTTGTATCTCGTTGCAAACTGGTCTCAATTCCGACCTGGTCTTCCTTTGTATCCTACTGTCGGACGGACTCTAAGACACCTTGTTCAAGGGTTCCGTTTCAGTGTTCTCTCCGCCGGTAGCTAGAGAATTGTTTCGTTGTAGCGGTAACTTCAGTGGTTAGGTAGCGTATTCTCGTGTTGCTACGAGTTTTCCTAGCCGTTGTCATGCAACTGCCTCGAAAAATTCTTTGTTAGCGTTCAAATTCCAGGGCGTTGCAGTGGACACGCTGGTCGTTGCCTAGGAAATCAACTCTGATGTCCTCAACCATTCCGGCTTTCTGGCGGCACTCCACAATATATACCAGGAGATTCAGCTAACGGACAGAAAGTGTTATCCAGGACCTCCCGTAGCGAAGACGAATAGCCAACCACTCGACGTATTGACTGAACTGTAGTGGCTGTTCACGACTTTTTTAAAAGGCGAAGGGGCAAATCAGATTCTTATAACGAGTTCATTTACAACTGCATGAATCTTGGTTTTTGGTAGTGACATTTCGTCCACACAGAAGTAATATTTCGAACTCCATACTTTGATTACCAGCGCCACGTTTCGTATCAGCGCGTACACCACGTGAAGTTTAGGTTAGAACCGCCTTCTGTTAAGATCGGAACCGTGTAAAACAGGTTTCTTTATTTAAGAACAGTTCCAAACCTGTGCACTGAAATTCGGCTCAAAACGGTGAGACGAAATGACTGCAGTGTCGCTTAACGAAGAGAGGGCCCGCCACATCACCGTGGCCAGAGCTGCCACGTCACTGCTGGGGAGGGAGGGGGTGTCCTCCATTGCGCAACACGTCACAATATAATACGCTGCTGATCACGACACAATGATCCATCATTTAAAACCTGTGGATTTTTTTTATTGCTAGTGGTGTGGGACTAAGTCCTTTGTACTGCGGCCACTTCTGGTCTATTGTACCAGCCCCAGATGATAGGTGAGGGTGACTGTGGAGCAATTGGTGGAATGAAGATTGGCAGAGGAAACCGAAGTACTCGGAGAAAACCTACCCCAGCGCCACTTTGTCCACCACAAATCCCACTTGACCAGACGCGGGATCGAACCAGGGCCGCCGTAATGAAACCTATGGGATAAAAGTGTATTTGTTCACATACAATCCAGAATTTTATGGCAACAACAAGTGGAGTTTGTTTCGTACTATTTGGGTGCTGTTCGTTTGTTATATATGAATATTTGCTATAGAACTAGCGTGTCTGGGAGAACTGCCTGCAGGGGGGAAAATACTATCAAGCTGAAAATGGTCAGGATCCTTCCTTCTGCAAAAGAAAGTCTACAAGAATCTGCGCTTGAAAGTGGGTCTCAATTCTCTAATGTTTACCTAAAATAGTATTTAACAAGCAAAAAGAGACTCATATTCCTAATTTATCTATTCTCAATAATCAATAGAGTAAGAACCTTGCCTACCCCAGCATCGGCCTCCAAGAAATTTATTCTCAATCTTTCCCAACATTTTCTCACAGACTCTGAGGAAGCAGTCCTCATGAAAGTTTTGAATTTTTCGGTTCCTTTCTAATTTCTAGAATCCCGGACAATGCACAAAGTCCAAAAACCCAGTAATTCTGAGTATTTTCACTCTCTGTACCTTTAACGTAGCAAAAGAACGGAACGTTGCGACTCTGTCTGCATCAGTACCAGCGGTGCCGAATAATTCCAAAGAAAATATCTCTTAGAAATTCATTTCGGCTTACTGTTCTCCCTGGATTCATTACACACCGAATTACAAGAATGTCACGCGCCGCTGGGTGACAAGAATTTGTGAGCGCCTACCAGCAGATATATGTCGCCTTCCTGAGCGACGTGCGTCACAATTACACCATTTCGAGAGGAGAAAGATCCGGTTGATTGATTTAACGACATTTCGACTGGAGTCTAAGAATTCGGTTTAAGGTCGAGCGACAAGGTCCGTTGCCCTTGGGCCTCAGCAAACCATAAATACAATCTACAGATCCTACTGAGACCTTCACTTCTCTAAAATTGCAAATAGTTAGCTCGTATTTGTAATTATTATAAGAAATTAAAGTACAAGAATAATGAAGTGCCATAACCTAATTTTTTATACTTATAGGAGCCTTCATATTTTGATTTTTAGGGGCCCCCTCAATTACAAATCCGGTCTTGTGTAGGCGCCGAAGATGATTGGTCAGATAAGGATTTAGGATATAAAGAAGATATTTTTTTATTGCTAGTGGGGTGGGACAAAGTCCCTTGTACTGCGGCCACTTCTGGCCTATTGTACCAGCCCCAGATGATAGGTGAGGGTGATTGTGGAGCAATTGGTGGAATGAAGATTGGCAGGGGAAATCTAAGTACTCGGAGAAAACCTGCCCCGGCGCCAGTTTGTCAACCACAAATCCCAATTGACCAGACCCGGGATCGAACCCGGGCCGCCGCGGTAGAAAGCCAGGGACTAACCGCTTTAGCTATGGCGCGGCCCAAAGGAGAGCTTCAGACAGCGCAGTAAGAAGCTAATATCCAAACTGTGTACTGTCTGCCTGAGTTCTGTAGGCGAATGGTAGGAAAATGTAGGTGAACTGCAGTAGAGGCAGCCCGCACTGTTGGTAGGTCAAATGGGAAAAGATTCCATCCTCCGCCAGTTCTATTCTAAAGGGGCAACACCGGCAATGTCCGCATAGATATCACCTCCACATGCCTGTCCTTCCTTCGGAGCAATCACCCGAACTGTCATCACTATCACCAACATGGAACGTTTTCTTCAACTCTTTGTGAACTTTTTTCAGGGTAAAATTATTAATTGTTCTTCGCGCCACAGACTCGTTAAAGTCGTCCAAAGTGGCTAGTGGAGATTTCCTAGGTCTTTCTTTATGGTGTGTCGAAAAGGAAGTGGAAGCCCCAGTTTCGATATTTTTTGTTTCTCTTATTATTCTCCTGACACTACTTTCCGATACACCTGTTGCCTTTGCTACTTCCACTCCTATGTTCTTCACTGCAATTGTTGGCCCAGCCTCTTTCACATACTTACATACATTAATGACAATTTCTCTTGATTATGAAAGTAACACTATTACACTCAGTTTACTTCGTGTAGGTGGCATGTTAAAGGAGATAGAAAAATGTACAAATATAAATAAAAATAAAAGAAAATCAACGAATAAAAATAAACAATAAAATAAAATATTAATACAGTAAATAGCGAATAATACACTCAAATGTGACTCCAAGAGTCAAAACTTTTTAATTTACCTGTACAAGGGAGAATGCTTTTACTGAACTTGAGACGTCTGCTCGCACTGAAAACAAATGAATGACTAATCACAACACCCCTCAACTTTCACGAATGGACCTGCTCACCCACTGCGCAGCTTTTCCTGGACTGTCACTTCTAAATACCCGGCCTGTGCCAGGAATCTTCCTGGGGGGTAAAGGACGGCCGGGGCGTAAAACTGGCAACCTCACCGCCATCTGTGAGCCGATTATCTAGAAAATGTGGGAACCTCAACATCTCATAACCCAATGGTCCTCCACGGCCTGTTATAAGGATAGCTTTACCTACATTATTATTATTATTATTATTATTGTAATGCGTAGATTTGTTACTGTGGTCTAGTTTTCTTGCTTCATATTGTCACATATTGTGCATAAGATTTAGAAGTTTGTGACAATGGTATATTACCACAATTATCGACTTTTGTGCTTAGTGATATAGTTCTCAAAAGCATTTTAAATTTGTATTGTTCCAAATATATCTACTTTTTTATATCAGAAAATTAGGGATGAAGTGACAGGCTGCTGGAAAGAAAACTGCATAATGAAAAGCTTCATAACTTATATTTTCGCCAAGTTTAATTAGGTTGATCACGTCATGGCGGATGAGATGGACAGGGCATGTAGCACGAATTGGGACGAGAGGAATATATATATATATATACAGGGTGAGCCAGACTCAATTAGGCANTGGACATTTCGAGGACAAGTTTGCGGAGAGTTTTGAGTGACGTGAAGCTGACGCCATACCATCCACGGCTTATTCATGTTCCTAACGAGGACGACTTCGACAGGCCACTCGAGTTCGCCGAGTTGATGCTGACCAAGTTTCAGGAGAACCCTGAATATATTATCCGGAATATTGTCTGGACTGATGAGGCCAAATTTCACACATCAGGATCGGTCATCAGACACAACTGCGTGTTTTGGCGGCCAGAGAACCCCAGTGCCACCATTGAATACGATTTCCAGTCCCCGGGAGTGATGGTGTGGGGCGGCGTGACGTACGAAGGCCTGATTGGCCCGTTCTTCCTTGAAGGTTGCGTCACGGGGGAAACCTACCTAAAGTTGCTGAGGGAAAGTGTCATCCCAGAACTTCAGAGGAGAGAGAACTTTGATGAACTATGGTGGCAGCAAGATGGGACCCCACCACACTTCGACAATATTGTTCGGGCGTTCTTGCATCAAGATTTTCCTCAACGCTGAATTGGCCGTCGAGGGCCTGTGGAGTGGCCAGCCCGATCACCCATCACCCCACCAGACTTTTTCCTTTGGGGTTACCTCAGAGACAAGGTGTACGCTAATCCCATTGACAGTGTGAAACATCTGTGTGAGGTGATTGTTCAGGAGTTCAATAAAGTTCCGGTGAATATGTGTAGAAAGGCGTGTGAAAATGTTGCTTTGCGTCTGCAAGCCTGTGTTGACTTAGGTGGTGCCCTGGTTGACCAGCATCTTGAAAATCGATGTCTTATGTGTGTGAGATTCCATTTTTGTAACCATTGAAATTGTTAACATTTATCAATAACAATAAGATCTAATCAAAAACTGCCTAATTGAGCCGGGCACACCTTGTGTAAAATATATTGGAGGAAAAGCCTGAAGGAAAGAGTCTGATAGGAAGACCAAGAAGTAGGTGGATGGATAATATTATAAGGGATTCTAGAGAGACAGGATGAGATGGTATCGACAGGATCGATCTAGCTCAGGATAGGTACCAGTGGAGGGCTTTTGTGAGCACGGTAACGAAATTTCACGTTGAGTACCTGCACAAGTGGCAGCTTTACAAGAAGGGCTGAGCTCCATTGAATTAAGAGTTATCATAGAAGTACCTTGGATTTAAAATTAAATACGTTTTAATAAAAGTGGACCCTTTTCGCCTAAGTATAACATATTTTCAGACTTCGGATGGAGGATAGCTGCAAGAGTCAAAATGGCTGACAAAGGGTGACCCCCATTATTACCCCAAACATACAAAAGAGGCAATGTTACATAGAACCCAATTAGTCTCGTGTAGGTCCGACTGTTTGTCTCGAACTATAATAGAGGAAAATGGACGTGAGATTTGGAAACGTATCGTGAACAGGAGTCAGCACAGCAGCCTGTGAAGTTATTGTGGTTCTTTTAACTCTCCTCACCACACTCATTCTATCAGACTTAATTGCATAATTTCAAGATCCTGGCGTGAAAGTCGCCTTCTTGTTCCTGCATCACAAGTTCTCATTGTAGCCATATTGGTATTAAAATTATGGGCTTTTTGGACATTATAAATCGTCCGGATATTTTAAGTACATTATTTCGCAGACTGCCTTCGTCCTTAGGCATTACGCCTGCGCAGTTGATCACAATCGAAATGATCCGTATCTCTTGAAGTAATATACGTAGTACTTACTTACTTACTCATGGAGCTGAGCCCTTCTGGAGAAGCCGACAATTCTGCAGCTACTCAAGAATTTCCCAGCATTTCATAGAACCCAAAGGTTCATTACCGTGTTCACAAGAGCCCTCCACTGGTCCCTATCCCGAGTCAGATCAATCCAATCAATACCATCCCATCCTATCTCTCTAAGATCCAGTTTAATATTGTCCACCCACCTACGCCTTTGTCATTCCAGTGGTCTCTTTCCTTCATGCTTTCCCACTAATATCCTATACGTATTCCTCCAGTCGTGCTACATGCCATGCCCACCTCATCCTCCTTGACTTGATCATTCTTATTATATTTGGAGAAGAGTACAAATTATGAAGCTGCTCATTATGCAGTTTTCTCCAACCTCCTGTCACTTCATCTCTCTTCGGCCCAAAAATTCTCCTCAACTACTGTTCTCAAACACCCTCGGTCTATGTTCCTCCCTTAATGTCAGAGGCCAAGTTTCATACCCATACAGAACCGCAGGCAATATTATAGTTTTGAATATTCTAATTTTCATGTTTTTGGACAGCAGACGAGAGGACAAAAGGTTCTGGACTGAATGGTAGCAAGCATTACCCGAGTTCAATCGCCTCTTAATTTCCTCCTGAATCAGGTTTCGATCTGTTATCGTTGTTCCAAAATATTTTAATTGTGTCACATTTTCTAAACATCTGTTTCCTATCTTTATGTCATGATTTTACCCTGCATTTGGTGACGAGACAGTAACATATACTTAGTTCTCTCTGTGTTTACTTCTAGACCAACCTTCTTACTTGCGTCAATTAAAGTTTGTGTTTCTCTTTATGGTATCTACATTATCGCCCAGTAGATTCACATCATCGGCGTATACCAATAGCTGATGTGTCCCGTTTAATTTCAGTCCCACAATATACGTAGTATCGTCACGAAATTTTAGATCTTATTTCCATAGTGATATTGTTTAGTAACAAGATTATGTGGTTTTCAGTGATATGTTCTCTTGTGGAATTTCAGTTTTATGTTGCGGTCTGCATTGCAAGTATGTTCTCTTGGTTCAGTTACATACATCAGCATTATATAACTCAGCCTTCTTCGGAGCTCTGCACGAACAATAGACCACTGAAGACCACCTCATTTTGTTACTTTCCAATATTCATGTAACCAAAAATGACAATATGACTGTCATTAGAACTTGTGATGTGGGGACAAGAAAACGACATCCGCTGCAGGACTTTGATCAGCTGCAAGTTCATGGGATTTTGAAGAACAAATTTTTATTTTTCGGAACAATAATTAAAAGCTAAATCCCCTCTTCTCAAGCACTTAGTACATTAATACGCACCACCAAATTGGCCTGAACTAAAGTGAAATTATGACACATGATTCGAGAACCGAATATGTGGCAGCACTCATATTAATGTGATAGCCTACAATGAACAAAAGTGAACTGAACTAAAGTTAAATAATATTTTATTTAAGAACTGAATGTTTGATAACACTCTCAGTAATGTGAGGGACTACAATAATCCAAAGTTAACTGAACTAAATAATATATCAGTATTTTATTCGAGACTTAACTGGGAGATTATTCATTAATGCAAGAGATAATAATTCACCGAAGTGAATTTAACTGAACTAAATTACAATACATTAACGAATGTACAACGTAAATTATGAAGGTTACTATCTCCTCAGATATTATGATGTTTAGTTCGAATGTTCACTAACATATCGAAAAGAATGCACAGCTTCCATCGTCAGGGTGAAAGATATGCTAAACAAGATTCTAACTCAGCTTATTTCTTACTTATGGCTTGTTTCTCCCTTAGCAAATCTTACACCCTGAAGATTGAGTTAATATATTCCTCCGAAACGCCAGTGGTCCTCTGTCGGCCAACAAATCTTCAGATTCCAGACGATAGTACTCCTCAGTCACCGCAAGCAGGACTTCAGCTCCAGCCTGGGATATAACTGTTGCCATTTCGTTAACAACTCACGCATGATATGCACTAATTTGAGAAAATATCTGGAGAAACTCAAATGACATTGGGGCACAATGTCGAAAGAATGGAATATAAAATACTTCTAAAAGCATAAACTTTTTGGGAGACCCAAAAACGGTGATCCAGCCAGTGTTGATCTTAGATTCTGGTCTTGATGGCCAGATCATTCTCCATAAGAAAGAATAATTCTATATAGCTGTTTTAGAAACAAATGTCTTCGATCAGTTAACAGTCAGATGAAAAAAAAAATGTTTCTATAGTCAATATTCTAGACATTATTCATCGTTCTAATTTTTATTTTAAACGTCGTCAATTAAAGAACCTATTCTGTAGGACCCAAACAGCGCAGCCAGTCGCTCGCAGATCGTAACTAGCTCTACCGCATGGACTAACAAAGTAGACTTTTAACCAGAGGAAGTAGACAGAATGGTCTCCAAAATTTAGTTTCAAATATAAATTAGCCCGATGGGTAATGTCAAACTGAAAATGATGAATGTGTTAGTGTACCACTGCCACGAACTATTTGCAGTTATGTCAAGTCTTCTCCATGACGGAAAGAAGTCCTCAGTAGTCCTGTTGAAAAAGAAACACTCATTAACCCTTGTAAGGATTTAGATTAAGGAAAAACATAAGTTATAAACAATTATTGTACGAGTATTATATTAAACCTACTCATAACGGAATCCCAAGAGACTCTTTCCTTCAGAAACAGTTTAAAATATTTCGTTTTAAGCCGTACATATATTTACACAAATTTTGTGCCGACAGAAGGACAAATATTCTTACCTCTTTCTTTTCTAACATTGCTTTATATTGTTCTTCTGGCCGCTTCTTCCTGAAAAATCCACACTGAAAAACGAAACAAAAAGAACAACACAATTAATGCATCGAATAAAACAACTAAACGGGATTTATGGTCTCCACAGCGGTTATTATGAAAATTTATATTTTCTGGGATATAGTGACGTGCACTCCGCTGAGAGTCAAAAGCCTTTCCGGAGGAACTCTTTTCCTTCACATTCAAAGTCGAAGAATCCAGCTTAAAGTGTTTAACAAGTAGATCAGTGCTTGTTTCTCTGAAATTTTGGTTGATTTTCAACAGACTTCAAGGTGCCATATCTCAGAAGATACAGCTCTCCATGACAACTACAGTATCTTCTTTCTATTCTCATTTCTACCTGCGAGGTATCCGATTCGATACTCAGTGGGGGCAGCGGCTTTCTTGCTTGAGATCAGTGTTGATCTCCTCAGTCCATGAATCCGAAAATCGAAAAATTGATTTGTTTGCAGTTCCGATGACATTCCCCCCCCCCTTTCATTCTTTCCAGTCCTAACGACACCCATCTCCTTGGACTTTAAGAAATATCTAATATAAGACACTGCCGGTCACTGTAGCTGAGCGGTCTAAGGCGTGCACTGTCTTCGCTCGCTCGGAAGCCGAGATCGTGGGTTCGAATCCCACTCAGGGCATGGATGTTTGTGTGCGTTTTTCTGTGTTTGTGTACAGGTAGAGGCCTTGCGACGAGCTGATGAGTCCTAGCCCAAGGAGTCCTACCGAATGTGTAAGATCTAGAAAAACCGAAGTGAACGGAGAAGTTCATGGAGGTAGGCCTAGGCCCAAATTGGGGCTGTAGTGCCAAGAGGAAAAAAATATAAGACACTGCCGTGTAATAACTTACCAATCGAGCAAATAAAAACCAATATCCGTATTCAAGCTGTTTAAAAATAATTTGTAAACCTTAAGCGACTGAACCTGAATGGACCATCGGTATTTCTTTTTGCAGGGGGTCCGAATTTTTCCATTGTCACCTCTCTCAGGCTAGTCAGAGTCTCACGTAGACCACCCAAATGACTGTGAGTGTCTTTTCTCTCAGGAATAAAATAATTGAAACGTGGAACTATTCACACACATCCATCTGTGTTGAAACGAAAATGAGTGAAATTTTACTAACACTTCCCTTGACGGTTTTCCTGGGATTGTGAATTCTTTAATTTGGGTGTGGGATGAACCGAGTCCGCTTTGTACGTCAGCCACTAATGGGTCCTTTGTATCATACGTATATCAGCCCCGGGTGTGTGTGGAGTCATTAGTGGAATGAGAAATGACAGGGGAAACTAAAGTACTAATAACGTCAGCTATGGCACGGCGTAAGGTGCTGATTAGGAAAAGTGACTGTGTAGCCAGAATCGTGGGTAATTCGGGAATAATGGAGCCCCATAATGTTTCGCTGTGCTATGAATAATACAGCAATGCGAAGACTGAAACTTCGTTACATGAAGCCAGTTCTCATTGGGCAGTAAGCATGAGTGTTCGCCTGGTCATCATCTGTAGAAACGGACTTGGTTGCAACTGTTACCCAAGCAGCTCTTGTAGCTTCTACTCAACAAACAATGTCATGTAGACCGTTCATATCACGCTGCCGTTAAAGAAGTGGGTGGAATTATACTTCACTTTTCTTCTGTTAAAATATTCTTACTCAGGGCCCGAGAGAGGTGAAATGGAGCCCGACCCAGTCACAAATTTTGGGGCCCCCATCCCACTACAATATGAACATCACTACTATATTTGTTCTATATCAGTAACTGGCCATAATTTGCTCTATAAGAGTCTCAAAAGAAAGATGACTGGAAAGTCGAGTTTCTGCCGTAATAATTTGAAACAATTAACTACACATAACACTACAAAATATGAAGAACTAAAACAAAATGAAAACTCCGTGACTTAAGTCGAAAGCGAACTGCACCGACCGAGCGACCGCCACTTTTCAGGGAAGTTAGTGTCAACTTCTGCAGATAGAGGGTGTTGCGTGGTCAGGGCAACGGATCCCCACGAACGTTAGTCTCGGTTTTCTAGACCGGAGTCGCCATTTCCTTGAAAAAGCTCCCCAATTGTCATCACGAGTCTGAGTGAACCCCGTTCCAGACCCACTACTTCTCAGAAAAACTTGCAGCGCCTGGAATTGAATCCGGGACCTCTGGATCAGTAGTCAGGAAATCTGACCACTAGATCACAGAAGCGGTCACACATACATTGATAAAAAAAATTATACCTGACTAATCAATTCGATACTCACAATGCAAACGCCGGACAACAATGCAGACGTATTTTAAACAAGAATTTATCGAAAGAGTACTAATATATGTCGATGAAAGGTCAAGAATAATGAGTCACCATCGTCATCATCACAATCGCTGGCGAAACAGCCCGTTTAGAGCCACGGTCTTCCTTAGAAGATTCTGCCAGATTGCATCCGGTTTTAAATCCTTTCGATTTAGCTACAATATTTTTTACAGAGCAAGCACGTCAGTCTCACGTCAAACCTCTAGCCTGTAGGACCAGGTCTCTGTATTCATGTCCTCTAGCAACAGGGAGGCCCAATTATTCACCCCAGGCACCAGATTCATTTTTCGTCGCCTTCTACGATTGGCAGAGCTACTGTGGAATTATTCTAATTAGCATCCTCAATAGAAAAGAATAATAAACAAAAATGTAATCAAACGGAATTCCTACATCAAAGCTTTTTTTTTTCCTTTGCACTACAGCCCCAGTGGGCCTAGGCCTACCTCCATGAACTCCGTTCACTTCGGTTTTTCTAGATCTTACACATACAGTAGGACTCCTTGGGTGAGTGATCAGCTCGTCGCAAGGCCTCTATCTGTAGACCAACACAGAAAAACGCACACAAACATCCATGCCCTCAGTGAGATTCGAACCCACGATTCCGGCTTCAGAGTGAGCGAAGACAGTGCATGCCTTAGACCGCTCGGCTACAGTGACCGGCACATCACTGCTTACTTCTTTTAATTTATAAAATAAATACGGGCGTATTTTGCCCCCCTATGCCAAAGATCTAGGCTAAATAGCCCTGCTGGGCTCCTCCTACGCATCAGTCTGATTTCACATACAATACAGTTCTGCAAAGAACAGGCGATCATCAGAGTGAAATTAATCTGCTACTTCAGTCGCTTTCAGTTTCTTGATTCTGGAACAGAGTTCTGATTAATATTACCACGTGTAAGGGGTGGGTGTGACCGATATTGTGAGTTCTTGATTTGATTAATTGGCTTTATTGGATGTGACTATGACAATTGCACTTGATTACAACAGTTCAGACATCTGGTTCCTTCTGGATAACGAATCTCTCACCGTTGTCTGGATCTGCCTCTAGTCTTCTTTTGTGCATCGCAACAAAGTTATTCCGGAATGACTGGATCCCGTAGTGTATTCCGTATTGAACGAATCCGTCTTGCAAAGTCTCCTGTTACAAATAAACCTTCGGTGCACCGTGTAGGCGTCACCTCCTTCAGCAGTAGATTTATTGCGGTCTTCGCTGTTACTCTGCTTTGGAGGTTCGTTGCCGTGTGAATGAACACGTTGCTGTATGCGTTGCTTAGGAATCGCCATGACTCTCTATGCAATGCATTGCTTCTTCAGTCGTATTCTTTGCTATGGAAACTTGTTCCAGCAGCGGAGCCTTCCGTGTTTCCACGGCAACGTGCTTAGCGAAGCCCCGCCCAGCAGATGGGAAGACTGCAGCTTTCAGGCGTCTTGTCACAATATTCAACATTCTAAGTAATCCTGTGGCGTATAGGCCGCACCATAACTCAAGCGGTTAGTCGCTGGCTTCCCATCTAGGCGGTCCGGGTTCGATCCCGGGTCTGGTCAAGTGGGATTTGTGGTGGGCAAAGTGGGGCTGGGGCGGGTTTTCTCCGAGTACGTCGGTTTCCCCTGCCAATCTTCATTCCACCAAATTCTACATCATCATAATCACCGGGGGCAGGTACAATAGGACAATCACTGGCCGCCGTGCCGAGTGGACCCAAGTGGACTCCAACCCCCACTAATCCTGTGGCGTGTTTTATAACAGTAATATATATATAGAACATTTCTTTTAAATCACTCTTTTCTAACTGAATTCATTCATTCATCAGTAATCTGACAGACGACAGGTCCACAGTCTCTTCCAAAACAGTTCCTCCACTTAATGCGATCTCAAGCTTTCTCCTTCAATTAAAATATTTTTTTCCGTCTTCTTCCTGAATATCTGAGCAAATATCTCAAACATACACACGATAAAATTTTATCTAAAAATGTACATGCTACGAAGTATCTCATTGGTTCCTTCTCTAGAGTGGGCAAGTTTGAAAGCTCAGTTTGTATCGGGAATAACTTGCGATGTAGACGTTCTAGAATTCGGGGTTACATTCGCAGATGTGGGCTAGAGACTCTTCTCTTCAGAGTAATTACCAGACCGGCTATTTTCCTCGAGATTACATCGGCAGGGGCGTGAAGCTGACCACTCATCTCCATCTTGTGCCGAGGTTCCGAGGTTAAGAATGAGCGAAGCTGTAACTGCACTTGTCTATACGTCTTCATGCTTAAGTAAGCATAGGGACAAATTAACACCGCTCTCTTCCAACCCGCCTTTGCTTGTATCAGCGCAGTCGGAATGGTGCTATCCCTGCTACACCTGTTTCTACCTTAGGACAGTGTATGATGCCTACTGGAAGTTGTCCTCACAGATCAAACTAAGGAAGATTGGTATAGGTACGGGAAACTAGCTGGGTCGGTTTGCACGAGTCTCAGGGTAGCGATGCGGCAGAAAGCGTTTTTCTGAGAGTTGAGCCAATTAACGTTTATTCACCTGCTAATTCACCACACTGTTAAATTATTGTATTCTTAGCTTTAAGTTACAGCGTTACACTATCGGCTAGCTATGTCCCGGAGCGTGCAAGGGTCACGTCCGTTCAGTTCGGAATATTGTGAAAGTCTCCCCCCTCTGTGGAATGGCTTGCATCCCCACGCCGGGAAATCGAAAGATGGTGTTGACATATATATTTCATCCCATCTTCCGTAGGAAGCTTGAACGAGGCAACCCAATCATACTGGCCCTCATTCACAGGCAATTGTAACAAGCTCTGACCTGTCCTTTTAGGCGCGTCCGGTTCCCTGTACCCGAGCTAAATTTATGACTGCTCGTAAATGTCAGAACTCCGGACTTCTTGTTTCTGCCAGAATCTAGAAATTTTCAACGTAAACATCGTAATGCACGTCCCAGACGATGAAATACGATATTATAGATCACGATACATTTCCAGTTATATCGAAACATAAGACTTTTGAAATTAAAATTACCGAAAATTAATTAGAAATAAATTTCATGGTCATCTATAATCATCCAAATAAATAAGGGCTCAGAATGATCAGCGTCAAACTGTCTTACAGAAGAAGCTGCCACTGCAACAGTGACGACACCTTCCAAATTATTTACACTTACAAGAACTTACCAAATAAAGGATTACAATGATGATGATGAGCACTAGACCAGCGACTCCAATGATGCAGCCCAATATGAGAAAATTCAATGCGCCTTCCTTCAAAGGCCCGAGAAATTTTGTGGTGACGAAAGCGTCATGCCTGAAAAATAGTTAACTTACATTAATTATTTAAATTGCATTTGATTACTTTTACTGCTAGAGCAGGTACATCTAAAATTGAATTATCACATGTGTAGATCTGGTGCCTAGGAATGTTGGAAGAAACTGTTTATTGCGGTATTGCTATCGCCTTTAACGTGCTTGGGTGTGTAAACGAGTTACAGCAGGATGTGAGCACCGAAGTGCTTTCCCATTCCCAAGTATTTTTGTATGGAAAGGAAAAGAGACGGAGCAACCGGCCCAAATAGAGGAGCAAGATCACGTCAAGATAAGAGTTTGCTGCATATAAGATTTTGGTGGAACATAAGACGGAGGAAATAGACCACTAAGAAAACTTAGACGTGCGAGGATGATATTAAAATGAATCTGAGAGAGATATTATGGGGTTGGATTGACTGGATTAATCTGTCTAAAAATATGAACTAGTACATGACTCTTGTGAACACAGTATCGAATTTGTTCACTCGCCGAGCGACTGGCGGCTTTGCAAGAAGGACTCTGTTCCAGGGGGTTAATTAGTTTTAAGAGTTGATTAATGAAGTTTACAAGTGAACTGCATTCATTAGAATTAGGCTGGTGCTGACTAGTTAATATTGTAGCGTGTATAGCCGTTGCTATGCAACTATCGTTGATGGGTCGTTATATCACAACCGTTTCTGCTCAACGGCTCTGTATACACGTTTCCCCTCAATGGATGTGCATGAAAGAGGGAAGATGAGTGTTGTCTACACGATCTGCGCCTGGAAGTTATAATGAAGAGAATTTGGGGCAACCGAGTCAGTTGATAGTTGGCATTCAGTTCTGCACGGGACTTGAACACGGAAGCAGAGGAGTAGCCGTTGTTCACACCCATTACCAGGAAACGTCTAGTGATAACAATGCAGAAAAATATCCAGTGTTAGAAGCCGTTACTGTAACCGCTCACTTCCTTTGTGCCCTTTTCGTTGTGCGCCACTCCACCACCGCTCACTTCTTTGGGTTCTTTACTTTAATCAGTAGAGCTGGGTTCCTATCCCAGGGTCTTATAAGGGTCTGACTTGGACAGGGCAGGAAGAACACTTCACTACAATCACCCACCTTTAGACCGTTGCACTTAGTAGTCCTTTAATCCCTTCCAGCTTTCTGCATACAACTGAATTTATTAATACTATTGATTTGAACTGTACTTATACTATTCTACGGAAGGGCCGTAGTGGTAAATTTAGTGTCCGACTTTGCCGAAAGTAGTGTCAAAACTCCTCGAGGTGGAAAGCCCTCCCTCTGAATTCTGAGGTCCACGAACCCCAGACTCCAAGAGAAATCCACTCCTCCACTTCTGCCATTGGTTAATTCTTTTAAACTAGGAGGTTCCCTAAATTTTGAATTCCCAATCATGTTGCTCTGCTATGTGATTCTGGCAGATGCTGACCTGACGCTAAGGATGACAGCCCCTTGATGCATTTCAGTCAGGGTGTGAGGCTCCGGCCGTCCCACTTCTAAGTTATCGCTGTCCCAAGCTGTCAGCTCTCATTTTCTCAAAGCCTTTCCGACGTTGCTGAAACTGCCAGAATTCCAGGAAAGTACCAGATGTTACTTCCTGTTCACATAGCAAAACTTGAACTATGTCCCTTCCGCGTGTAAGAGCTGGCTATCTGCCGGATCTCTTTGTTTGTAATATTGTTAATCTTAATCTAATACATGTTTAATTTATGCACAACAGTTCTCCAATCAAATGAACGGTTACATTACCAGGAAAGGTCTAGTGATGGCACTGTAGGCTGGAAGTGACGTAATGTTTGCAGCAGTGTTTTGTAAAACGAGGAAATAGCAATACTGTTATAGTTATTTGTAGTTATGACCTGTAAATAATCAATAAATCTATTCACCTATCCAAACCCCGTCTATAGGCGCACATATACATCTTTCAATATTATCAATGAATTTGCATTCGTAATTGCAAGCAACATTTGGGTCATTGCTTATTGCGTTGCCGGTAGGTCTATTGCAGTAATATTTGGATCAATATAAGGGATCATAAAATAAGTAGAGCATATGCAGGGCAAATGCAGTACATAAGCAACATTTTCCAGGTTATCTGAGAGCGGTAAATGTGTGCACCTCTATTCTGAACATTACAGGCTATTCTGGCTGAAACTGGCTGTAGTTTCCTCCAGTCTCTTCTGGAGAATGGCGAGTAGCAGAGTAGGGAATAACTGCAAAACCCCCGTCTTTGCATACTCATCTGAACCTCTGCAGATGAAAAGTCCATATTAAACAATTCAGCTGTCAGTCAACGACAAAGTATTGGGGCATGAAGAAGACGTACTATAATTTAGTATCGTATTCGTGCAACTCCATACAGTTCGGCATGTGTGCAAAAGTTTCGTCAGGACTAAACCGATTTTGAAAGTCAAACACGTCCAGTTGCCTATAGACCTGTCATAAACAATCCAGAGATCCTGTCCGTGGGCTTAAAGCTATTAATATTATAAAAACTTACTGGTCTTCTTCTTTCTGCTCTATATTTGATGGACTCTTGATGTTCACTTTGCCCATTGTAGAGAAAAGGATAATGTCTTCTTTTCCCATTGCAGATTCTGTAATAAATCCAATAGTATTTCTTTTATTGCTAGTGGGGTGGGACTAAGTTCCTTGTACTGCGGCCACTTCTGGCCTATTGTACCAGCTCCAGATGATAGGTGAGGGTGATTGTGGAGCAATAGGTTGAATGAAGACTGGCAGGGAAAACTGAAGTACAAATCTGCCCCAGCGCCACTTTGTCCACCACAAATCCCACTTGACGAGACCCGGGATCGAACCCTGGCCGTCGCGGTGGAAAGCCAGCGAATAACCGCTTGAGCTATGGCGCGGCCCAATCCAATAGAATACTCTAAAGTTCCGAATACAGCAGACTATTATTCAACGAAATACGTATTTTCTATAATACTTAAATTTATTCAATAATAATATTTATTTATATAATTAACACCAAATCCATATCTCATCTATTTAGGTTTCGGTTTGATGGCATAAGTATTAAGCTATTTGAGCGTAGAATTGTCAATTTTTATGTTGATAAATGGTAGCATACTTATAACTTTGTCATGAAATTTAATTTATAAGCTAATAATATTAACCTATGAGGCTGTGTTGACAGTAATATCGCTGACACAGTTTGAACAAGCTTCACAAAAGTAAAGAAAAGTAAGATAAAATGAAAAGAACCATATTTTGTGACAGATTTATTGTTGGAGACTGTAATGAAAACGAATGTCCGAGAGTAATTTGATTGTATCCTCATCTGCAGATGAACCCAGAATGCTAAACCGTGAGCAGAATTTGTTTTCATTGCTGGGTTCAGAACTTTCAGTAGTTATGGCAATATCAAAACACAATATCCACGGGACTAGAAGTAGGAGCAAGAGAGGCGATTTCTATACATGTAGATCCGCCCAGAACTCCTTGTGTTTCCCAGTTTGTAATAAAAACATAGCATGAGACATTTCTTTAGCTTGAAGTCATTCTTGAATAGTGGTGAAGTAGCTTCCGAAGGAAGATACTCTATTGCATGGAGTATAGGACATATCGACGTACACTCGAATATGATTTGAGATCGAAGTGGGAGAAAAAGATTCGATTAATCAGCTCAGAATATTCCATTTTTACCTGCAAATTATTACTTTCAACATGACTATGACCTGAGTAAGACTAAATAAATTAACACATCGACTTGAAGTCACGCGAGTAGAATATTTATACACGATCTAATTTCAAAATGTGCAACGAAGTTATGAAAAACTGAACTCACCTAAGTCCTCATAGTTAGAAGAGATATTGAAAGCGACGATGGCCCTTGACTTGTTCCTGATCGGTCCCTTGAGACTGCATCGCACAGTGACGCAAGTCGCTTCTGGATTCTGGCAATTGACAGACAAAGTTCTTCCCTTCGTTGGTTTTGGCTTCGGCACTGCTGAGTAAGTTTCGATATTGAGGGATTGTACTCCCTGTGGCGTGTCCTCAGGTTCCGAACTATTGCTGCTTTCTGTGATGTTTTCATATTCCACTGGAGTGTAGTCACTGGTTGAGGCAAACTCTTCGGTAGTGTTTTCCGGTTCAGAGTTGTTGACATAACTATTTGAGAGTTTACGTATTCTCCCAGAAACCCTGTCAGATCTCTCGCAATGTAGAGCTCCAGTATCGTTCCATGTCTAGAAATAAGCACAACTTAGCAAATGAAAGTTTTGCATAATAATACTTGGACTCTCACTCTGTAATTTCCCTTAGACATTAAATTTGTTATTATTAAATTCTGAGGCGCTCATATAATTAACGTATAATTGATGCGGAGGGGACGAGAGGGGAAAACTTTTATTGTGCAAATTCTCTGTTCAAGAGTAGCTGTGCTGAGGGTTTCAACGGAGCATATACTGTATATTTCCTTATCTTGTTCATCTGAAGATAGACCGTCTCTGTGGTCTAGAGGTCAGAGTTCCTGGCTACAGATCCAGAGGTCCCGGGTTCGATTCCCTGCGCCACCAGATTTTATGAAAGGTAGTGAATCTGGAACGGGGTCCATTCAGCCTCTTGAGAATAATTAAAGAGCTATTCCAAGGAAATAAGGGGCTCCGGTCTAGAAAACCGAAATTAAATGCCGAAAACGCGACACCCTCTGTCCGCTAAAGTTGGCACTAACTACGCCGACAAGCGGCGGTCGCTCGGTCGTTATAGTTCGTTTGCGGACTAAGACCGCGGAGTTTTTTTTCTTGTTCGTCTGAAGATAGGGCAGTTGTTTGGAATGAACTCGCACAAGGGACATAGTCCAAAGGTAATAATGTGTAACAATGTGTTACGTCATCATCAGAAAGCTTTTAACTATCTGCTAAACAAGCATCTGGTAAGTAACAAAGCAGTTTTAAAAAGAATATTCAAATATTAATTATTTTTCTCGAGATTCATGCATAACGCAACCTACAAGCAATAGACCTATAACATGTTCTAGAATAGGCTTAGGTCCTAGTGTTCTGCATTATGGTTTAATAAGGTGGACTAGAATCTATCAGAGTGAGAGATGGGTGCAAATGCTATATATCCAGTTTTTATTGAAACTGAAAGGACATGAATATTTTGCTTATTCTGTTCATGCGGCAATAGACTATTTCTAATTTCCCTGAATATCTTAGTAGATGTATCGACTGAGCTACAAGCTGTACAGGCGAGGAATCCGTGTTCGATTGCCGATAAGGGCAAGAGATAAGGTTGATAGCGGCTCTGGGGTCCACCTAGCCTGTTATGCAATAGTTAGCCAGAAATACGAGTATTTCCCTGCTGGTAAACCGGCAGCGGTGTTATGCTTGTATCTCACCTATATCTAATCCCAAGATTAAGAATGATGCAGTTCCTCCACTTCTTTATTTGTCTCCAACACGTAGTGCTCAATTACTTAAAGCCCAGGGATAATTTTACCTTTTTTATCCGAAAACGAATTTCATATATCAAGTACTTCTAAATAGTTCATTATCAATTGTCGCAAATTCACAACCGAAGACTCAATACCCTTTCCAGAAGTCTCTCAGCAAACAAAATTGAAATTAACAGCACTGATAATGATTTCATACACAGTATTTTAATGGATGGCACCTCAACAAGCCCGATTTAATTCGTGATAATTTAGAGAGAGTCTGTCTCAGTCTATTCCTTCAATGTTAGGCTGACCCTAACAGATATCTAAAAACGTTAAATTTGTTCGGAGGAATCATATTTTGAAATACCCAGTATTCCTTTAACTGTTATTTTATATTATATATACAACAAAACAATTCTGTATACATCTAAACTTCTGTAGTCGGAATAGTTCAGTCGGCATATTAACTAGAGGCTAGACTACCGAGAAATCGGGCATCGTTTCCCGACAAGTGCAAGAAATCTTTTATCTCCATAGCCTTCAGACCAGCTTATGGGCTTTCCCACATCCTCATCCAATATGCATCAGGACTCCTCCCCGAAAAAAGGCGGAGGGAACGTGAAGCTGACCACTTACCTCCAGCTAGTGCTGAGGTTAAGAACGCATGGGGCTATACTTCTACTGCCCACATGACTTTATGGTTTGATGCTTAATTTAATAGAGGGATAACGTTGCTCTTTTGTTTCCACCTATAAATGTGTACCTCGGTACTTATAGGACTATATAATGAATCATCATTATAAAATTTCTGTCGTTAATCATAGGCTACTTACTCGGATATCATGTATTTGAAATAATTTTTTGACTGATCCGTATGAAACAGGGATTTTGAATTCGAGGTCTACCAGGTTCAAAGAACTGGGTCCGAAGTTTTCCATCTGAAAAGAGATAATCACATTTGATTCAACAGATATTTTATGTCGTCTATGAACTTGCACACACCCCTAGTAAAGAGAATCAAAATGAAACTTTATTAGCGCCAGCACGTGAATGAAATTCAAGTTAAAGTTTGCTCTAGTAAAAAGATGTACTTTGTCTTTTAAATACAATTTTAATACATTTCAAAGAATTCATAATGCCTTCTTTGTTAACGTACAGCTTTCAGCTGCGTATTCACTCGGTGATTTGGAATATTTATTTATGATCTGAAATATTTATAGTATGTTCAGCTTTCTGTGGCACATAAATAAAAGAATGCCCACATGAGCAAACGCAATATGAGCAAGATTTTACAGCATCTTATAAAAGAGGATTCTGAAAGAATCTACTTAATATTTGAAGAAATCAGTCTTGTGGGATGTGGCGCCGTGTCGATATTGTGTTAATCGACCTTTTGGAGGAACGTATCGCCTCCATCTTCAGGGTAGAAGGTAGAAAAAATCCGCTAGCGAGGAACCAGCGTGAGCAGGTGTTAGAACCGCTTGCGGATTTTCTTCTTTCTTCTTCTACCCTGAAGAGAGAGGCGACACGTTCATCCGAAACATCGATTAACATAATATCTACAAGGCGCCCCATCACAGAAGACTGCTTTCTTCATAGTCACCACCGTGAAAACCACAAACCTTACAACTTAATATTTGATGCAGTTTCAACTTCCAATATTAATTCGCTCTAATATGTGTTTCATGTTGGAGAAAACTGCATAATGAGGAGCTTCATAACTTGTACTCTTCTCCAAGTATAATTAGAATGATCAAGTGAAGGAGGATGAGGTGGGCAGGTCATGTAGCACGAATGGGGGAGACGAGGAATGCGTATAGGATATTGGTGGGAAAGCCAGAAGGAAAACGACCACAGGGAAGACCAAGGCGTAGGTGGGTGGATAATATTAGAATGGATCTTAGAGAGATAGGATGGGATGGTATGGATTGGATAGATCTGGCTCAGGATAGGGACCAATGGAGGGCTCCTGTGAACACGGTGATGAACCTTCGGGTTCCATAAAATGCTGGGAAATTCTTGAGTAGCTGCAGAATTGGCTCCTCCAGAAGGGCTCAGCTCCATGAGTAAGTAAGTAAGTAATATGTGTTTCGTTTCATTCCTGTATTTTAAGGTCAGATAAGAGAAAATGTCGTCATATTTAAAATACAAGAATTTATTCTTTCTAGTTGCTTACTAATTGTGTATGAAGACACTTTTTCTGTAGAACCTTAGACATCTCATATTTACATGAATTAATGCAAATTATTAAAGGGAGTGCAATGTGGCACAGAATGAAACATAATTAAAATGTTGTGTTCTTTTGTGACGGCAAGAACTCTATTTCTACTTAAGCACCACAAATTGAATGTAGAGCTATAAAAATTATTCATTTGTGTTAGATATGTTTAGAATATGTTTAGAATTCTCTGAATGCCTTAATAAATGTTCAGGTCTCATAACAAAGGAAACTGATGCAACTTCTAAATGCTGTATTTATTTACTCTTCAAGAACGGGAATGAAGTGTTATGTCTTCTGGGATATAATGCCCTGTAGCTTGTTGGAAGTTAACCGACGTTTCGGAGGAACATGTCGACTTAATCTTCAGGGTCGAAGAATAAGCAAAGTAAGAAAAAATATGAAGCAGATAGTAGATGATATGTTCCTCCGAAACGTCGGCTGACTTTGAACGGACTACATGGCGTTATATCCCTATAGAGCGAACTATTCGTTAACCACCTCTCTGGCAACCTCAAATGCTACAAGAACGTTAATGCTTGGGTCACTAAAATCCTTTGGACAGAATGTGTTTGAGTAATTACAAAAGGAAACAAAAGTTCTCCAGGCAGAGTTTGAATCTCAAAACGTTTAATTTCTTCTCCAAATTATTACTGGTCTTCATAACCAGAACCAAATATTCACCTGAAGCTACTTCACTAGTGGATCTCTGATACAAAAGCCGATTACTTGACAGTTAATTATTATGAAATTATGAAACAAGAATGGCATACTTGTCTCATCTGTTTCTTTTAGTGTACGGAAAGAAAAAAGTTTTAATTTCAGCTTGCCTTTCTTATTATCCTTATTACCTTTAATTATGATCGTCAAACGGAAAGCTAAATATAAATTTCATACGCATATGTGTAAATGAAAGCCGTGTCATAGCACAGGCTGTTAGACTCTGGCTTCCCAACGCAGAGGCTCTGGTTCTATCCCAGGTCAAGTCATGTGGGGTTTGTGGTGGACAAAGTTGCCCTGGGGTAGGGGTTTCTCCGAGTACTTCGGTTTCCCTTGCCTTCCTTCATTCCACCGACTGCTCCACACTCATCATCTATCGTCTGGGGTTGGTACAATAGGCCAGTTAGTGGCCGCAGTGCCAAGTGTACTCAGTCTCACCCCACCTCAAGAGAAATTGCATGTACACATATATGGTGCACAGATTACCGTAAAGAAAAGTTGTTAAATTTTTAAGATCACGCAAATTTAAGGCTCAGTGTTAGTGAAGCTTGTGACCCTTCAATCCTAGACGTTCACAAGTCCGCCTTGTGGGCAGAGAAAATGAAGTTAAAAAATCTGAAAAAAAATTTGGTGAAATTATGTGCGTCCCCTTATTCGCGAAGATTCATCCAATTCTTTAAAGTTAAGGCTATTAGGGGAAATAGAGAGGCACAAGAAAATGCCATAAAATATTTCTGTGAAGTGCGGAAAATGGGATTAACAACAGTAATATGAGATTTGTTTATTCTAACGACATATCTTCTCGCCATGATATTAAAATTCATTCACTAAGTACTTTCATATTCACATTCTTGAGGCACTTACCTTGTATGTGTGTGAGAAATACATGCGTTCTTCCTTCGATTCCATCCGACTCGAGTAAAACCTTTTTTCTACATTTGTGTACCTGAAAACAGTTACTGAATAACCAAAAGTGATTTTAACAGATCTTACATGAATTATGAAAGATTGATGATTTCTCAACAAACTACAGTTAAGATACTAGGCCACAATATTTGTCCTTCATGTGGCAACAAATTTTTGAAGCGCTATTTTAGAGTGGTCTAAGGCATGAACTGTCTTCGTCCGCTAGAACACTGGGGTCGTGGGTTAAAATAGCACTCGAGACATTGAAGTCGGTACTCGTTATTCTGTCTTTGAGCTGTCCTGTGTGTCGGAAGAGGCCTTGCAAAGAACTGATACCCCGTCCAAGGAGTCCTACCGCCTTTGTACAGGATTACATAACTGAAAAATTTACATTGCCCAATAAAAAGCCGTAGAACGATTTATGAATGAATAAATTATGTAATTAAAAAATTGTGTCACGTCTGCTGAAGCCGGAATAGTTTAATCAGCAGAGACAGCCGTTGTAAGGCAACAGCTCTGTAAACAAATTTCCACTGCTATTAGGTCAAGTGGACCGCCTCTGTGGTCTAGTGGTGTTCAATTCCCGGCGCTACCAGATTTTCTGAAAAGTAGTGGGTCTGGAAGGAAAGGGGTCCACTCGGCCTCGTGAGGATAATTGAGGAGCAAATTCAAAGAAGTAGCGGCTCCGGTCTAAAACCCCGAAATTAACGGGCGTGGGGATTCGTTGCGCTGACCACACATCTTCTTACCTCTAAATTTGTCACTAACTTCGCTGACAAACGGCGGTCTCTTTGTCAGTATAGTTCGCTTTCGGAGTAAAACTACGGAGTTTTTTATTTGTCTTGTTTATCGGGTCAGGTGACCACTGCCGCGCTTACACGCAACAGAGGAACTGTCACGTATGCGTCTACGGTGATATCACGCAACGCTGAGAGAGCACTGGGAAGCGGTGTTGGTAGGCTGTCCGGCACCAGGCGGACAGTGTCGCTACAATGCAGCATGTGATGTCACGTCACCGATATCAACAGAAGAACGATGTTTGCTGTTCGGTCCGTGCAGAGGCTATATCTGAAGAATCGAAACACAAGCCAGTCAGTCTGAGTACAGTCTAGAGTGAGGTGTAGAGCAAGTCTTCAAGAGTCACCCCTGGTGGAGGCAGAGGAGTCTCCATTGTCGTAAGTCGCTGTGAAGCAACGCTGAGTTAGTTGTAAGATAGGCGCCAGCCAGCGAGGACAGCAGCCGCTGAACACGGATGCTGAGGAATCTATCGCGTTGGAAGCCGTTACAAGACAATCTGCTAATGCACAGCAGAATTAGTCCATGTTGTAGTGTATTGTAGAATGGGTGAATTAACGATAGCGTTACAGTTATTTGTAGTTAGTATCTGTAAGTGTTCAATAAATCCAAACCCCGTCTACAGTCACTCCATGAGGTGAGAATATAATTGTGATTTCTTCTTCTTTTCCTGTCCGTCCTGTTCCCATCAGAATTAATATGGAAATACTCGTATGGATCTTATAGAGAGTCGGTAAGTCTCCTTGGATGAGTGATCAGCCCTGTCACAAGGTCACTGCCTACACATGTCAATACAAACATAGAAGAAACGCGGACACACATCCATGCCTCGAGTGGAATTCGAATCCACGATTCCAGTGTTTAAGTAGGCGGAGTCATTTCATACCATAGACCACGTGATCACTGAGATCAGCTGATTATTTTTTCTGTGTTTAATGTCTTTCGGAATTTCGATAGCTCAGTCGGCATAGCGACAGCCTACGGACTGGACGGCCGGGGTTCGAATTTCGGTAGGGGCAAGATTTTTCTCTTTCCCACAGCGTCCAGACTCTGGACCCAATCAGCATCCTATGAAATCGGTACCTGGGACTGTTTCTCCGCGGCTAACGCGGCGGGAGCGTGAAACTGACAATTCACTTCCACTTAGTGCCGAGCTTAAGAAAGATGCAGCTGTAATTCACTTCCCCACACGTGTTCACGGCATAGTGATTAATTAGGTAAGCACAGAAAATAATAAAATGGTATCAAGTCGGTCCAGTGCGATTGACAATTTTTTTAATCTTTCTTCCTTGACATGTTTCGGTCTGGGAGACCGTCTTCAGAAGGATATATCAATATTGGTGTAAAGTACCATTACAGTGACTTTGGTCAATATCAGTACTTACATGCAGTATAAGCGGCCTCCGTAGTCTAGGGGTAACGTTCCCACCTCATGACTCAAGGTACACGGGTTCAAACCCGGAGGAGGTCGTGGAATTTTTAAGGGTGGAAAAATTCAGGGAACAAGTCCTCCGTGAGGGACTTTAAGCCGTTGGTCCCGTGTCGTAGCTTTACGGCACGTAAAAGAACCTCATGTTTCAAGGAGGCCTCTGAGCCAAATTATAAGGTCATTTCCCGCCCAACAATAGTCTCTAACACCTCTGGTAGATGGGGGAAGCATCTAGATACTACTGAGCCAGTAGAGGTCGAACTCTCTGGTTGAGTCGGGACTGATTTACTCACTAATACCGGTAGGGTATAGAGACTGGTAGAATATCACAAGGGGACGTACAATATACCACTGGTCGCGGTGCATGGGGAAACCTACCCCCTCCAATAATAATAAATAATAATACATGCAGTATCATCACAATGCCATGATAAAATCTGATCCTTTAACACTTGCAGTGACGTGCATGAATACATTAAAATATTTATAAATTATTATAATTAGTTTATTTATAAGTGAGGTATAAAATGACTTTGGCAAACACTCAACTTCCTTCAAAGAGAGGCAGTATAAAGGACACGAACCAAATTGGTTCCAAATTCTAACAAAGTCTTGTCGCTAGTGTGACGGACCAGGATGAACCAAATTAAGAACAGAGAAAAATTCACTTTTTTTGTTTAATACATTTGTATATTGATTCCTAAGCTATTACAAAAGTCGTTTATATTGTTGTGGATCTATAGCGTCATATGAAATGGAAAGATATGTGTGAATATTGAGTAAATAACAGGGGAATAACAAAATGTGAAGAAGGTAGTTGTTGCCTGTTTGGAAGTACTATCACAACGTTCGTCTGAACATAGAAAAACCACAAAATGCACAATTAAGGGCAACCAAACCAAGATTCTTCTCGGGTAATCTTCAGTTGTAACAAAGTATTAGGTTAAATATATGTAGAATAAATAAATTTCAAACAATCATGGTTTACTAGTGTTTTATGTTTTCCACGTCATATAGAGCTGAATTAGGCTAATAGATTAATAAAATCACTTACCCTGATAGTTGAATATCTGCTTTCGTTTTCAGAGGTAACGTCAGGTTGTTAATGTTGTCTTGCGATGTCAGTTCTGTACCCGTACTCGTAGCAATCATGTTGAACACCAGCTTCTCAGTTCCGCTTTCCACGTTTTTCATATCCAACTCCAATTCCACGGTCTCCTGTTTACAAGTGAAACATTTTATACACAAGCTTTTTTTTTTGTATATTTGCATTATGAATATTCCTACATGTTACAAATATAACACTAAATATTCGCACTGCAGCCATGTTTTTAATTTTTATTTCGAAAAATATTTAATATACAACTTGTAGACATATGGTGTGACCTACCTCCATACAAAATTTAACTTTCCTAACGCCAATGGTTCATTAGTTACCGCTTTCAGACCTAGAGATAAATACACAATTCATGCGACCATTATTTTTTGCGCATATATAAC
>NW_019731236.1:559452-569915 GCF_002891405.2 Cryptotermes secundus | reverse complement strand
AGCTTACAAAATTTTCAATTTTTCAAACATCATACAAATTTTCAGGATGTTTTATCAGGTAGCGCTAGTGCCTTCCCTCTCAGATTTCGTGCATTCATCATGTTAGCATTATTGCTTGTAGGGAAAGGAAAAGTTTAGGTAGCCCCCTAACGGAAAAATTTTATATTAAATTTTGTAGAAATCATTCCAGCGGTTTTTAAGTTAGAATGTACGGACGAATAGATAGACAAATATTACCAGTTCCGAATGTAGTAATTTTCCGCGGCTGGTGCGTAGAGTGTATAATAAACAGATATAACGAAACAACTGGAGAAGTTCATGGAGGTAGGCCTAGGCCCACTGGGGCTGTAGTGCCAAGGAAAAAAAAAAAGAAACAACAGAACGATGGTTCTTCAAGGTATAAGAAACAGAGATAAAAATGAAATTAGAACTGAATATATTTTTCGTTCCATAATTGATAACATTCAAAGTTAAGAATTTCCACTGTGTACAGCATAAACTCTATATTTTTGTGTTCCAACAGGTCAAGGCCGCTTAAGTTCAATATGCTTGCAATTCGCCATTTCCTAGCACCATAGACTGTACTGCAACATAGAGGGGATGGACAACAATATGGCTACACCCAACAAAAAACACATTACCGTGACTAATATGGAGTAGGACAACCTCTGGCTTGCAGAACTACCTGCAGTCTCCTTGGAATTGATAAATAGGGATCCTGTATGATTTGCAAGGGAATCTTGTACCATTCTTCCTGAAAAACATGGTAAGTTCTGTTATCGATGATGGAGGTGGATAGCGCGCACGCAGATTGCTCTCCAAAACAGACCACGAAGGCTCAATAATATTGATATCTGGCGATCGTAGGGGCCATGGCAGACGTGACACTTCATCTTAGTGCTCAGAATACCAGTCTTGGACGATGTGAGCTGTGTGAAGACGGGCATTGTCGTCTTGGTAAATGGCATCACCATTGGGGAACAAAATTTGCACCATGGGATTGACCTTGTCGCCCAAAATGGTCACATAGTCTTTGGCAGTGACGTGACCTTGCAGGGTAATGATGGTTCCGACAGAATACCATGATATGGCTGCCCATACCATGAACGAACCCCCGCCATGTTTCACTTTTGGCAGCAAACAATCTGGATCGTAAGCTTGGGATGGCGTTCTCCAGACATAAACTCGGCCAGAAGTCGGAAATAGTGTGAAGGTGGACTCATTCGACCAAATGACCGTCTTCCATTGCTCCATAGTCCAGGTTTTATGACTTCGGCACCACACTGTCCTCTTAGTGGCATTTTGATCACCGATGAGTGACTTTGGAATTGCAGCTCGTCCAGAAATACCCTGCTTGTGGAGTTCCCTTCGTACTGTTTTGGTGCTGACAGGGTTTTTGAGCATGACATTCAGTTCAGCAGTCACTTTTGCAGCTGTAGTCTTCTTATTTTTCGTCACAATCATACGCAATGTTCGTCTGTCTCTATCACTCAACACACATTTCCGTCCACGCTGGTGTTTATCGAATGCAGTTTTTCCAGTCCTTCTGTATGCGGTCATAATCTTGGATACTGTGCTTCGCGAAACACCTAAAACCTCGGCTACCTTGGTTACAGAAGCACCCACCATATGGGCCGCAACAATTTGACCGCGTTCGAATTCTGTTAGCTCTGACATGCTGCACTAAAAATTGCACAGAACACTCTCTCGACAACAAATGAAGCCTGCAACGTATTGCGGAGGTTGTACAGGTAGTGGTGTTGGGCAGATACGGCAGCGTCACCTACAAACGTCGCTAAAATGAACACTTCAATTCAGGCATGCATTCCATGAGGTGTTTCCATATTTTTGTCCATCCCCTGTAGATCCATTGATCGAGGCTGTTGAAACAGCGGGGAGACGGTTTACCTTCACTCCTTTACGTAGAGGATTAGCCACTAGACATCTCAGCTCTTTCTTAGGCGCAGTCCGTGTAGTTGGTGCAGTCTCGTCCTCGCCGTCGGACATCTTACATGCATTCGGAACTCGGACCGGAGGGCAGGAAGTTGGCAGATAAATGACAGCAAACGCCAAGAAGGCTGGCTCCTCGCTGTTCTGCACCACCACTCTGAGAGTCACAGTGGACTGCGAGCCGATTATCAGCGGAAGCCTGTATCATGGAATGAAGTACTTAGAACGTGTGGCTGTTACTGTTAGGGGCGAATCTGACAAGAAATTGTGATCCTCGGTCCGACGGGTCGGTTTGTTAATTTTTTTTTTTTTGCCGAGTTTCTATGACCTTGGAAACAGCTAGCGGGGTGGCATATTAGCCTGTCCTCTCCTCTCCAACAACCAAAGAAAACACCGCTTCCATTATTGCTGTATTTACAGCGTCGTTGCGTAACGACGGAAGTTATTCGATTGTTTCCTGCGTATTCGTTGCAGCGGGAACGTGCCTACTGAGTCGTCCCCTATCAGCGGGTTTACATGCCGCAAAGTGAAAAAGCAGGTTGCGTAGAGAGAGTATTCATAAGAATGGAAACCATGTATGCACGAAGAGAGTTAAATCGGAGCGCAGACCTACCTGTACCATGCTTTAACTATAACTCACTTCAGGTTGATGAATTCCGCTGTGATGCTGAGGTTGGGCGTACACATGTCGTCCCTAATGCAGCCAGTGACATATGGTAACGTCGAGGTTACAGAAGTTGGCTTCCTGGGATCTACCACTGCACATGCCTTGCAAAATTCGTTGCCTGCATAAAAATATAGCAGCTGCAGGTTCAGTTGTTTACAGTTCTTTAATAGCAAACCGCAAAAAAACAGATTTATTAAATAAAGAAAAATAGTTAAACATAAATCACACTCAATTTTCTTTTTCATATGCCCTGTTAAATTTGGTACTGAATAAAAGTGCGCTTATTTTTGGGTAGAAGCTCAGTCGGTATAGCAGCTGGCTACTAGCTACACGGCTGAGGTTCCATTTCCAGCGTGGGCAAGAGATGTTTCTCTACTCCACAGTTTCAAGACCGGCTCTGGAGCCTACCCAGCCTCCTACTCAATGGGTACAGGGGGCTCTTTCCCTAGGGGTAAAGCAGCTGGGACGTGAAACTGACCACTCAACTCCACCTAGAACCAAGTTGAAGAATGGAGGAGCTGTACCATCACTACATCTTATGTCTTAATGGCATAGTGCTTAATTAATTAAACACAGGCATAATTTTATCTTTTACTTTACTACATCTACATAACCGTCATTGTTGTTATATACCATGATCTAATATATTATTTGAGGGAGAGGAGATTATTGGTATGTAGAGATTTCATATTTTACACAGAGTAATGTCATTATTAATATACCGTATTTACGCATGTATAGGCCGCACATTTTTTGCCAAAAAATTCAAGAGGAAAACTGGGGTGCGGCTCATATTCGAAATATTCGAAATCACACTTCATTTAAAAAAAAATTATATTCATAATTAGTAATACAGGGTTTAATACTCCTGAAATAATATTCCAAGAAAATTATTTTTTCTATAATTTCTGTCTGAAAATTGTGCTGCGGCCTATACACGCACGCGGCCTATACATGCGTAAATACGGTATGCGAGGGAACCGAGGCTTGTCACTTATTTCACTTTAATAATTTTATTTAAATTGTGAAGAGGGCTGTCATAAGATACTTCACACATCAAGAAACCTAAACATGTGTGTAAAACTGTTAACAACGTGTGGAGTAATAATACGTAATGTGATATTCAAAGTTTTCTGAGATAATCTGTTTCGGGTCAAACTAATCCAGTTCTGGGCCCAACTCTGCATCCTTTACAATAAGTAACGGGCGTTATTTCTTCAGAAGAAAGTGCTCAGAATGTAAAATTCATCACTAAGTTCAACCCGGAGTCGAGGCACAAAAGGGGACACTGTTACCTCTGTTACCCTTTGGGCACATGATTCAGTTTACTTTACACTATCAACCCGCTTGTGAATACATCGCTGTTAAAATAATTTACACACACTGGCGTTATTCATTAAATGACAACACACATATTTTTAGTAGTTGCTGGAACTGCTGTCAAAATATCTCATTTAGGGATTTTACCATAACTTCAGCATTACCCTTGTCTTCACTGGTGATGGTACTCACCTTGTGATCTGTCTACGGGAGCATATTGCATCCTCAGCTCGATAGGCTTGGAGAAATCTTGATTTAATCGCTATGGAAGACAAGAAAAGTTTAACATTGCAAAGTTTGTGACATACAACATGAATTAAAATGTAACTGCGAGCTACTTGCGATTTTCTGCTTAAAAGAACAAAACAACATAAGAGAAATGGAGTAAGATTGTTCATTTCACAGTTTTTCGACTAGTCTCAGCGTTATGTACGGTGATAGATACATTTTAAATACATGTCAAGCTTTATCCATCTACTGGCTACAAAGGTCATAAAAAATTTACAGAAAACGTACGACTGTGCACTTTTCACAGTAGGGCTTCGAAAAGAGCTTGCAAAATGCGCACTCGTGAACATCTGGGCAGACAAGAGTGCACAGAGTGGAGTGAAAGAGTTCGCATGCGTCAGATTTATCAGCGGTCACACAGGAAGCTGCGACCGGAACAATCCTCATGTCACCAATGCAGACAGCTTCCGCTTTGGACCCAGTCTCTTCACACCCCGCAAAGGCGACTGATGAAGGTATGGAAATAGATGGCTTGCGAGGGCTCAATTTTCAGCTTGCTCTATTTATTGACTTTCTGATTTTTCTGTCTTCTGAGCTGTTTTCAACCCTTTCAGTTGCCGCTCTACTCTTCCTTTCGTTTTACTTGCTTTTGCCTTTTCTTTGCTTTTAGTAAACGTTTTGTAGACTGTCTCAGGCAAAATTTCTGATGCCTGAAATTTTGTCTTGCATTGTCCCCCTCCCCGAAGCTTTTGGTAATGGACTTATTGCTTGTATGCAAGTACAAGGAGTACTTTCTGTCAGCAGCTATTATCAGGTGTAGCAGACCAGGACCGCTGACACGAGTGGAAGAGGCAGCAGTTGAATGTTCGTCTTCATTCTCTTCCAAATTCTCATCAGATGTCTTATCTCTGCGCGTGATCTCATATGGCTCAAAATCTTCATCGGATAAGATATTTGGCCTGTAATGGTAGGTTCCAGTAGCTGGGAAGGCGTGTTCAGACTTGTCGATTGTTGCTTGGTCGCCCTCCTAGAGCGCACTCCTGGCCACTTCTGGCATACGTCACGAAATTGTCTCTAACTGTCAGACACTTCTAACTGCATACGGCATGATTCACACTGTGCATTGTCTGATAGTATGCTTTCTTGTATTGCTGCACGCTTCAGCCTCAAAGCTAATCTAGTACTCTCAGAATGTAACAAAGGAAATAGAATTCTCTACAACGATGATGGCACGCATTGACAGTCTTCCACCTCGAGCTGCCAACAGCCGAAAAACATTTCTGAACATTTATACACGCCGCGCAGTCTTAGCCGCTCTTACATGTTTGCGTGCACACGAAGTATTGTTCAAATTTCTTACGCGCATATAATTACATTGCAATAGAAATGGTTTTATAAACGTAGTTCTGTATAACTTGTGAATCCAGAAACAAGTCCATTTATCCATGGTCATAATGCAATATTTTCTATTTATTACGTACCGCCACTGAGAAAGAAAGCACAGAGCACGTGCTGCTGTAGAAGTTAGGGCGACAGAATATACTTGTAGGTGTCAAGGGAACACGGGAAATTTATGTTTAGTGAAGAGAGGAAACTTTCATGTTGGTAGTCCCGAGAATTTTAGACGGGAAGAATGGTAAATTTACTGCTATACAACATAGTACACACGGAAGCGAGGAATTATGCACACCAATTCCATTTCATCATGGAACCATATATTTCATAACTATATTTTTTATACTGCCTAGGGATTTGAATCCGGCACATATATTTTGCATTCAGAAGTTTTGCTACTGCTTGATTCAGACCCTTCTGATTTAAATTACGGCTATTACTGCAAATATGAAATGCGAATGGCAAGGTGGGTAAGCAGACGCCAATGTGTATTTTGAACGTGTTCTCTAACATGCTGAACCCAAGTACGGGTAGGCAGACAGGACAGATGTACTCGTATGTCCCCGGTGTGTCAATATAAGGCAACTACGAAGTGGAGCGGCATTAGTCAGATAAATATACATACCAAAATGTAGTTATAAGATCATATATTTTCGATAAAGAGATATGTAGATTTCCTAATGCTCATTAGAAATGTTCTCTAAAAGTCTAGGTATGTAGACAACTTGGAGACAGAGTTCATTGCATTCTAAGCCTTGGTAATATGTTGGTTGAAAGCAATAAACATAGAGCTTCCGGTGCAAGACTAACATATATGATATTGTCACGTGTTAAAGTGAACTACAGACGGGGTTTGGTTTGCTGACCACTTATACACACAACTCCTAACTACAAGTATCTGTAACAGCCTAACTAGTTTATACACTTTATGAAGATTATTGTAACTCCAACACACGTAACGTCTTCTAAGCCTTCACTAGTCGTTTCCTGGTAACGTATCCTGATAATATCAGAGTCACATTCATGGTTACGTTACGACTGGAAGGTTACCGTTAATCAGTTCGTCTTGGCGACAAATCCCTTGAGACTCACAGCCAGTAATTTTATTTTCAAACTGAATATTTGCGGTTATAGTCCTTATGGAACATCCTCTCTGAAGAGAGGATGGGTCAGTCGTTTACAATTGTTATGGGTCCTCGCCAGCCCAGTCATCCTAGAGTCCGAGTCCTGTGGGACTCATGAGCTTATTTTACGGTTTCAGATTCGAGATTCTCCCAAATTTGAGGGCTAGGTCCCCGCATTTACACTACCTAGGAACAGTGTGGCCTGGTTATACCTCCGGCACTGCGTTCCATTTTCGTCGCCTCCTACAACTCGTAGGGCTGCGATGGAGGTGTTTGACCCCGGCTCTACACGGGACCTAAACTTTGTTCCGCTTCTAACTTATTGGCACGAACCGTATAGAAAACAAAACTCCTCATTATTCTATCCAGTGTTGCATACGCAGTCATCGCCGTGGACAGCGCAGAAAACACCGCTTTCCAGCCGGTCTATTGGTGGGCTGACCGCTGCCTAGCAACGACTGTTGTCTCGTTTGTTTCGCGGTCGTTGCCCAGTAACTGATCTATATGCCACCATATACACATAAATACGTAAAAATATGTAGGGCGTATACAATAAACGGTGTCTCCCTTTAATCGAAACTGTACACCGTATACTTTTTACATTCTCTTGTCCTGTCATAAAGGCTACAAAACTATATTATTATTATTATTATTATTATTATTATTGTTATTATTATTATTNAATTGAATTGAATTATTATTATTATTATGTATGTTATTTATATGTATTAATTTGTTTTCCTCCAACATTAACCTTTAATCATTGTTTGACTTTATATTGTGTTTGTCCAGTATGTAACTACTTCTATCATACACTGTGCTGAGTCTATAATTGGCCTTACGGCTGTTGGCTCAGCACATAAATAATAAAGAATTGAATTGAATTGAATTATTATTATTGGAGGGGGTGGGTTTCCCCATGCACCGCGACCAGTGGTCTATTGTACGTCCCCTTGTGATATTCTACCAGTCTCTATACCCTACCGATACTGGTGCGTGCCATCAGTCCCGACTCAGCCAGCGAGTTCGGCCTCTACTGACTCAGCGGTATCTAGATGCTTCCCCCATCTACCAGAGGCGTTAGAGACTATTGTTGGGCGGGAAACGTCCTTGTAATTTGGCTCAGAGACCTCCTTGAGGCATGAGGTTCTTTTACGTGCCGTAAAGCTACGACACGGGACCCACACAAAACTATATACAGGTGGATGAGAAACTTCATTTGTCACTTGGAACAATACAATATAATAAATTACAGGTATCTGAGGAAAATACTTACATCTGTAAGAAAGTGGATCTAAGACGAGGATAGAAAAAATAAAAAAATGAGAGGCGCTTCTTGGCTAATATTCGTGTTGTGAGAAAACAGGAGAGAATAAGATTGCCGTGATATTTGTCACGCATAAAGGACTTAAATTCGTGCAGCTATTTTGCCTGGAAACCAAAAGAGCTGATACCACTTTGCAGACACAGGAGAAGGAGGAAAGGCAATACAGGTTATATCTCATAGATCTAGGAAAAATACGATAAAGTATTCAGTGAACTCAGATGGATTCAGATAATATCCACAATAGACCTTTATAAATACGGCGATGGCTTTCGGGTTTCGCAAAAGCAGAGTTTTCTGGCTCTCTGGTTAACAACTACTTCTTCGTGGATAATCCTCTACCTTGGAGCTGGTGTATTGTCAGTCTGACTGAAACGGTTACTACAAAGTAGCGAATGTAACAACACAGATCGAACTTACCAGGATTTCAACGCGGTGTTCTTTACATTCATTCTTATTCCTATGAACTCTTTGTTCGTATTCGATTTCTCTTGGTCTGACTCTCTTGAAGCCCTTGTCGAGTGTCAAGTTCACTTGAGTGTCTGTAACGTGTAAATGAGTCTCAGTAATCGGGGAGAGAAGTAGGGAAGCTTGAAAAATGTAACTTGAACATTTTTTTTCTGTTTTATGTCTGCTTCCCGGGATTTTGTATACACAACATTTATCCTTTTGAATCCATAAAAATACGAGAGATTCTTGACGAGATGAGCGACTATTAGCTCCCCAAACAGAATTAAGAGAAATATATGAGAGGCAGAAATTTAAGAGGAATTAAATATCAAGTTGAGGAATATTAGGAGCATGTTATTTATTACAAAATTTTCCCCAATTTAATGCCAGTCTCATATTCATATGGAAGGTCCAATGTATCAATTTATTTTATGTAATTATGATGTGCTTATGTATTTAAGATTCAGCCCTTTACTTCCTTAACGCAGGTGACCCCTAGATAAACTGTATCCAGCGATTGAGATGGTTTCGTTCTTTAACATATCCCTCTGATTATCTTACTCATACTCAGGCACACCTGAAGAAGGAAGTGTATCAAATTCGTGAAAAGTTATCATCATCATCATCATCATCATCACTGGCACGACAGCCCTTTGTGAGCCCTGGCCTTCCTCAGGATTGCTCGCCATTCTTCTCTATTCGATGCTACATTCCTCCAGTTCTTTATACCCAAAATTCTTATATCCTGCCACACATATTCTTTCCATCTTAACCTTGGTCTTCCCACTCTCCTATTTACTTCTGGTTTAGTGTTAAGCATTTTCTTGATGGTTCTATTCTCGCTGGCACGTCTATGTGTCCAGCCCATTCAAGCCTTTTCACCTTTATACATCCAATAATGTCTGGTTCATTAAATACGAGAACAGTTATATTTATGCAAAATGCCCCCAAATTGAGTTAACCCAAAATAATCGCGTGTATTAATAAGGATATTGACACTTAAACTTGCCTGTTAATTTGCATGACGGTAACACGATATTGTGAGTTGTGCACAGAGCACGGAGGATCTCATTCCTGACAAATTTGTGAATTCAGAAAGAAATAAAAACGTGTCTAATGTATTTTAGTGTACATTTTACTAATTATTTAACTGACTTTTAGATCATGTTGTATAACACATCAAAACAATGAAGTGCCCAAGAATTAATGTATATTACATATACTTTCTTTAAAAATATTCAAAGACAATGCATACGGAAGCCATTTTATTACAAGCTGGAACCGTAACTGAATTATATTAGTCAGTCAGGCAGAAACACAGAAATTATGCACAGCATCTCCGTCTCTTACTAATATTCCTCAACGTTATGACGTGTCGCTTAAAAGTTCTTTTTATACATAATAGTAATGAATTTATGCTTGGTATTATTCCACTTAAAACTGTAGTTTCCTTTCTTACATTGTAATTCTGTTAAATTAGGCGGGTTGAATGTGAGTAACATCTTTGTCTAATCATGTAGGACTGGTAAATGCATTTGTAAGTGCGGTATATATTCACAATTAACTTAACCATGAAACTTAAATTTGATATTACGTAGGCCTGGGACAACCGGTAGCGTAGTTGGTTGAGGTAATATGCTGCAAGCCGGAAGGTCGCGGGATCAAGTCCCGATGCGGTGGATTTTTCAATTTACCTAAACCTTCCAGCCGCACTATGGGCCTGTGGTCGACTCATCCTCTAACAGAAATGAGTACCAGCAATCTTCCTAGGGGTAAAGGGCGGTCGGCGCGTAAGGCTGACAACCTCACCGTCATCTTTGAGCCGATTATCTAGATCAGCCATGTCAAACATGCGGCCCCCATAGCCACAAAGTGCGGCCCCTCAACTTTTAGAGCTAATTGATATTAAAATCAATATTAAAATTTTATTAGAAATATTTTTTGTAAAGACAATTTCCCAACAGACCAGAAGACAAGAAGTCTCACGCAGACATAAATTAGCAGG
>NW_019731236.1:497528-559126 GCF_002891405.2 Cryptotermes secundus | reverse complement strand
AGCTATGCTCCAAATGTAGCATTTCACTAGTTTCTTCCTCAAATTTAAGTCCAATTTGCTGGTAAAAAGATTCTTCTTCTTGCTAAATGCAGCTTTTGCCATGGCAATCCTGGATTTAATTTCACTAGTACACCTTCCATCATCTGTTAACAAGCTACCCAAATACTTTACTATGTAGACCTAAAAATTTAAGAGTTTATTTTTCATAGTTGGGCTTATGAGAATCTCGTATTTTGTATCCACGGAGTGGCTTTTGTTTAGTGAACTAAATTTTATGTAAACCGCTATGCAAATTATGCCAGAGACGAGACTGAAATTTCCTTCATTACTGCTTTCTTATTTGTATGTGCGTGCTTATGAGTATCTCAGTACATTGAATTAGAGATGGCGAAAGGAAATAAACATGTCTGAAATCTTGTACTGAAATATATTCATGTGCTGAAGAAGCAGACAAAAAAGTACGTAAGATATTTCTATCATGAACACACTTACCTAGAGTAGACGGTACGTGCTTTCCGCTGTATGTTATACATGCCGTGATGTTGAAGCTGGTTGCGTAGAAACCAATACTAGAGACGTTTGGGGCAATAGATGCTTGATAAGTAATAACAGGAGATGTCTTCAGCACTACGGCGTGTCCTGACTTAAACGCGCCAACTGCAATATCTATCACACAGACATACAATTACGCCGTAAGTGTTAATCATTTTTTTTATTGCTAGTGGAGTGGGACTAAGACCCTTGTACTGCGGCCACTTCTGGCCTATTGTACCAGCCCCAGATGCTAGGAGAGGGTGACTGTGGAGCAATTGGTGGAATGAAGATTGGCAGGGAGAACCGAAGTACTCGGAGAAAACCTGCCCCAGCGCCACTTTGTCCACGACAAATCCCACTTGACCAGACCCGCGATCGAACCCGGGCCGCCGCGGTGGGAAGCCACCGAATAACCGCTTGCGCTATGGCGCGACCCAAGTGGTAATCATACCTTATCTTCTCTCACTATCTACAGACGCTATTTTCAAATATTCTCTGGCTACTTCCTAAGAGCCGGGATAGCTCAGTTGGTATAGCGACTGCCTAAGGGTCGGACTTCGAGTCCGGTAGCGTCAAGAATTTTCTCTTCTCCACACCGTCAAGACCAGCTCTGGGGCCCACACACCTTCCCACTGAATGGGTACCGGGAGCTCTTTCTCTGGGGTAAAGTGGCCGGGGTGTGTGCAACTGACCACTCACCTCCAGCTAGTGCCGAGGTCAAGAAAATATGGATCTATATATCGGCTCCCCCATACGCCTTCATGGCGTACTGCTTAACTAGTTAAGCACAGGGACAACTTTATCTTTAACTTACCATGTCGACTTCCTTTTGGATTCTTACCCATATTCAATTCAGAATCATTATCTGACGCTATAAACTTACACTGTTCATCCGTTTGTGATTTGTTTAACGACGCTGAGAGCACCCCATGCTACAGGGCCTAATTGTAGGACGTTTAATTTCAGAATTACTGGGTTTTGGACTTTGTCCATCTTCTGGTATTTTAAAGAAACGACGTTTCAGAAACTGTATCTGTTTCCGTCCTCATGTGAGTGGGTGGGAGACATCTACTTCTTTTTTGAGTAGTTTACAAGAGATAACCCCAATCATTCCTTCATTTGAGGAAGGAAACAGATCCATTTTCCGAATATTTCTGTTGTTCAGAATACGGGATAATGGACAACGTCCGAAACCACATTAATCCACAGCGTCACACGCCATCGTCAGAACCCTTTAGAATCTAGTAGGATGACTACTGTTTCATGAATAGGAAAATACACGTATGCGGTAGCAAGCGGTCATGGACTGGCCCATCGCTGCACGCTCAAACATTACCATGAAATCAACTTAGATGATCTAAGCACTGCCATAAAGACGATGTCACGGCCATCAACTATAAGAACAGATTAAATTCTACGCTGTCAACTGCAAAAAAAAAACAGTAAAAGTTTATATTTACTGGCTTCTCTTATCAGATCACGTTTTTTAAATTTATTTTAATTGGTTTTAAGTACTTTATTTTAATTTTCACGCTAGTCACTAATCCCTTCAAAGATAATGCTTTAAAATCTTATGTAAAGTTTTCCTTCATAATGTTAGTTTACTTTTGATTATGGCCACGAATGACCGAAACATGCAAGTCAGACAAAATTTTATTTATATAATTATTAACAGAGGTAGGAAGTTTGATCGATGTTTGACCTTTATCCCGTCATTTTCCTTTATGCTGTGACAGTGTAAACATGGCCGCTCCGCTAGCAGTTTACACCAAGGAGGAACAAAGAACAGTGATCCGATTTCTCTGGTCGGAAGGTGTGTCAGGGGCTCAAATTCACCGGAGGCTCTCAACACAACTCGGGGACAGTGCTCTGCCGCGTAGAAGTGTGTATCAGTGGATTGAGAAATTTAAAAGTGGCCGAACAAGAAATTCAAGACTCAATCTTCCGGGGGAAATGTGATGCTAACCGTTTTTTGGGACTCAAAATGACCTATACTAGAAGACTACCTGGAAAAAGGGTGTACGATTAAAAGGGCAAGATACAGTGATTTGCTGGCCAACGATCTGAAGCCTGAAATTCGCACCAAACGCCGAGGCCTATTGTCGAAGTAAGTGTTTCATGACAATGCATGACACACATGGCCGGCCAGACGGTTGAAGTCATTAACCATATGGATTTCGAGGTGCTGGAATACCCTGCCTACAGCCCAGACCTCGCCCTTTCCGACTATCGTCTCTTTGGACCGCGCAAAGATGTTTTACGGGGTTTTTGATTTTCTACGGACAAAGAAGCGAAGGAAGCGGTGCATAAGTGGTTGAGCGACCAACCGAAACCCTTCGTCTTGGAGGGAGTACGCAAGCTTGTGGACCGCTGGACCAAGTGCATTGAAAAGGAAGGAGACTATGTAGAAAAATGACGTACGTGGAGCAGTAGGTGGAATGAGACTTGGCAAGGGAAACCGAAGTACTAGGAGAAAACCAACCCCAGTGTCACTTTGCCCACCACAAATGTTACATGATTTGACCTGGGCTCGAAGCCGGGTCGTCACGGTGGGAAGACAGCGGCTAACCGCCTAAGCTATGGAGCGACCTAAAGACAACCATCATTTTCTATTTTTGACTTACCAGGATAATGATTTCTGTCAATGTCTAAGTTTCTGGAGAAGCTAATTCCGAATCCCAGGATCTGAGGATGAACCTCACTGCCAATGATCCGCTGTGAGACTTCCCTTTTAGGACCCCTTTGTCCTCCATGATAAATATATATTACACCAGTTCCTGACTCTTCATAGGGTGCTCCAACGACGAAGTCTGAAACAAATATATTGCCTGTGTAGGATCTTATGTTCCCGCAAGCAGTGGTTATGAAGAGTACTGTCTTTGGCATATAACTCCGTATAGTCCGTTGGAAGTGAACGGGTGTTTCGGTGGAACATATCGCCTATATCTTCAGGGTCGAAGAATAATCCAAGCAAGAAACCAGCCTGAAAGTAGGATCTACATATTCCGACGAATCGTCGGTTGACTTTCGACGGGCTACACGGCGTTACATCCCAGATGACAGAACTCTTCAACATATTCCTATTGTAACATTTCTTATTTTCCTCAGTCCCTGCCAATAAATACTGCAATAGTGCCTTAAATTTAGCACTAAGTAATGTGAAGGGTTACATAAACCGAGCAACAGACTATGAGTTTGTCGAAAAGAGAAAATGAGCAGCAATTAACTGCTTACCGTTGTATCCGTCCATATTGACGTCACCCAAACTGGACAGAGCGCTGCCGTACTGGGCTCCGGACCGCCGCGGGCCCACTATCGTCTGAGTGCTGAATGTCAGGTTGCCCTTGCATAAGAAAACACGTTCTACAACGTCTATGCACATCCTAGACATTGCTACTGAAACTAGAACATGGAGTAAGACAGGAATACAGGGAGGGGTGACGTCCTGGTGACAGGAACGAAAAACAAAAAAGTATATGGCCTCGTAGTGACTAGAAGCATTGAAAATTATAGGATGTAGACACAGAAGGCAGTGCCATAGCTCAGGCGTTAGTCGTTGGCTTCCCACCGCGACGGCAAAGGGTTCGAACTCGGGTTAATATATATGGGATTTATGGTGGACAAAGTGGCACTGGGGCAGGTTTTCTCCGAGTACTTCGGTTTCCCCTGCCAATCTTCATTCCACCAATTGCTCCACAATCACCTTCATGTATCATCTGGGGCTGGTTCAATAGACCAATAGTGGCCACAGTGGACTCTGTCTCACTCCACTAAGAATAATAAAAAATAATAAAAAATGTAGGCACAGAGCTAGGGGATATCTGTGGCCCTGTGAAGTCAGTTGCATATATATAATTTTGGAGAGTAGTGAAATCTTAGTGTGGAAATATAACTTGAATCCGAAGCAATGACTTATACAAAGAAATACCCCTTTGAATGTGCAGTAATTGTAATGTTAAAATCTTCGTCCAAAGCATAACAAATTTATCTTTTCTACAGGAGAAGATAAGGGGAGATTTACTTGTGTATGAATGTAACGGCTTCATTACAGAGCAGTAATGGACAAAACAGAATAGAAAAAGATTTTCATTCTGTATATATTTGAGCTGTGTGTTCTTCCTAACGGTAACCCCATACCCCGAAATGTATCCTACACTTCTTTAATCTTTAGTATCGGCCTGGCTACAAAATTGCAGGCTAAAAGGAGAGGGAGAGCGAAAATTGACAAATCCTGATCCAGTGCTAACCTGCCCAATATATACAAGTCCTAATGGATCAAACACACAAAAATTACATGGAATTCTTTCCCAGTTGAATGCGAACCATCATGGAACCCATGTAAACTTTAGGTGAGCCAAAGACAAAGGCGAGAAACTGGTGAGAGATTTGAGGTTTACAGGGGTGTGACTGTAAAGGTTATTGTCTACTGATTTCTGCTGGAGATTACTTTGGTTTATGTCCTAATAGAATAAACGTCATGACAATAATTACCAAGAAACTGACGAATTAAATGCCACTTACTGTCGTGATATAAACGTAGATCCGGCCTTGGTCCCATGTCTTCTTCTCTCCGTAATGTGGCGCCCCCACTATCACGTCATCCAGTCCGTCTCCGTTCACATCCAGGACGCACAATGCAGCACCAAAATACTCACCCATCCCTTCGCCTTCCAGTTCACGGATAATTTCCATCCTGTGCTCTTCACTGTTATTGGTCGCCACGTGGTAATCGAAGATATACACCTGTGAGAGCAAGTTCGTTTGCACTATGCTCGGACCTCCGCTCACTGAGTTGAACATCGAACTTAGATTATTTGCCGGTTATTTTTTGTGCCTTGCTAGTAATACGTAGTAATCGTAGTTTTTTCTTCAATTTAGTTTTCGTATTAGTGAAAACTCTCATTTCAATTTAGTTAACTAAGCATATGCAATGACAACATAAATTTACATGATAAATTTTCTGCGTGTTTCACCGTATATGTACTTACTTACAAACTTTTCAGTTTATGTAGATTCGAAAGGGCTGACTTTGGCGAATAACTGGGTTTTTATATGCCGTAGTTATACTGACATAAGTTGCTAAGTAATTGAAATTAGCTCTTTCTAACGAAACAACCAGAGTAAGTGCATTACGCCCCCTTATCTGAAGACGAAAACATCCATTTTCGGAAATGTTGTGTTTTTTTAGAATACCGGAATTTGTACAAGTAAAAAGAACACTAATCCCGGGTTTCAGTTAGCATTTATACAGATTCATCCCTATAAAATATACTTATGTTATACATCTTAAATAAAATCGTTCCTCGGAAAAGGGTCGCGGAATGCAAGGTTAGGTACTGATATTTGAAAGCAGAGGGATACAAGGACTGAGAGGGGCTGCGACTTCATGCAAATGGGATGTTACCTTTCCTTGGTACTTCGCCCCTGCTCTTGGTGCGCCACTCACGTAATAAGTCTTCTTCTTCTCACCGAGGAATTTTCCAGATGAGACCGAGTAACCTGACGGAATAAAAAATATTTGTCTGCATACTCCTTTAAGTCTTGTGTAGTAGCAGATTGTGTTATATCTCTGTAACTGGCTGAAGGAGAAACGCTCCTTCCTTTCTATTGCAGATATTTTGGGTTCAAAAAATAAAGAACAAACGTTTATGATTAATATGCAGTAGCAGAATCTGCAGGTTCAGACAATACCAGAGGCGTCTACGGAAACTGCTCTGAGAAGCTTCCATCCTAAAATAATTATAAAATAATCCTCCCTAAAATAAAAACTCCAAGATGGGTCTCGTGGTCCATAATTTGTCAGATTCAATGCTGAATGATATCATCACAGTGGTTGTTCTTCACTTATAAGTATTCCTTGTCCCCCTTACACACACAGACACATATATACATACATACTGTCACGTGTCCGCGGGTTCGTGACTAATCATAACGGGTTCTGGCTTGGATGATTGGATTTATTGACATCTTCTTTATAACCAGTTTTAATGACAATCAGTTACAGTAACTCACAATCAGTTTACAGTCGAGAACTCGCTCTGTTCTTGCTCTCCTGCTTCAGTTCCCTCATAGATGCTGAACTCAAGTACTGAACCGAACTCAGCGTTCGCACGTGTCCTCCCTTTATAACTTCAAGAAGAACCGAATAGGGATCACCACCTCCAGCAGTTCCTCTATTATTGTGTGCTTATCCGTTGCTGCGGACACATGTGTTAATTTCTTAGTCGCGTTCTGGTTTCCATAAGCATATTCGTTGCTGCGAGAATTTGTCTAGCGCCGTTTTCTAGCAATGGACGTCTCTGCGGTATTTCTCTGACTGCACACTTCCGGCGTTCAGGAGTCATGTCACAATACAAGCTTAAAACCCTTAAGGCTATAAAAGTAAATTTTGCTTACTTACTAGTTAGTATAGGAATCATAAGTAACTGCGTTTCGTTTTCCCTTCCTACAGTACAAGAAACTAATGAAGCTACATGTTTCAGAAGCTGTGCTGAAGGAAAATATTTGATTACTAATCTAAATCTATATTAAATTTAAATACATATTATGTTATTAACATAGGTATACAGGACCTGCATATATAGAGTAAAATGAGTTTCTTCTCCAGAGGAAAACTATATAAATTTAATTTACATCTTAAATTTAAAAATATTGTAAGCTTAGCATTACAATAATACTATGATTCACAGTTTATGAATCAATTGATTTGCAAAGAGGACTATTCTAGATACATATGATCGTGTAATCAAACAAAAGGTAGTGGGAAACTGAAAAACTAAACATAAATAGGCAAAAAGTTAATAGAAACTAGACACAAATATTGCTAACCCTTACCTAGATACGAGTAACTCCTTAACACCAAAGTTCTCAAAGGGTTCGGTACAATCGTAAGTTTGTGGTCATTTTCCTTGTAGCGTATAACAGTACCTGACAAAAAACAACAAACGTATCGTAAAAAAGATGCATTTTTTGTTCAACACCAAGAGACCCTGAAATGGCGTTACTGTTCAAAAATACAGATCACAATTCCTATTTGGAATAGTTTTAGGCGAACTGAGTGCGTCTTCCTTCAAGCCTGCCTTTGACGAGTACATGTATCATTATTACACCTGTGGACGTTTCTTAAGAGGTTTATCAACCAAAATTTTGTGTTCGTTCCTCGTCGCTCCCATCCTAAGCATATACCGATCCCAATGTGGTCTACTATATTTTACTGACCTAGTTAGGTGATGTATATGAATCATTAACTCCCTATTTGTGTAATGCTGTAAATTTACTATTATACTCACCCCTCTTGAATCAAAAGATTCCCATTTATATTCAAATATTTGTAACGGTTGATGTGCCATCAAAGGAAGAAACCGACTTCTTCACGAACACGACCAAAATGGTAAAATAATTATTTTGTAGTTTCTAAGAGCCATCGATTTGGGAAAAATGGGATTAAAAGTGTCCGACCTAATCAATGGTGAAAAATTTCATAATATTTTCTTCGTCTAAATGCATTTATTTATTTTGCTGAAATACTGACATCAATCGGAAATCGAACCACTGTGTACAGAATATATTCTCTAGGCTGTACACTGAGGTTAACCTGTTTTCTTTATTGTTTATACGAGGCGTAAATAAACACAGGTCAGACAGATAGAGACAAAACCCTGGTTTCCTATTGGTCTCCAAATACCGAACTACCTCCTGATAAGCTGTTCGTACATGTCTGTGTTTATTTCTGCAGAACAACTTATTGTCAAGGTCTCGAAATAGTACGTGAACAGTTACAGTACTGAGTGTTTTGTAGAAATGAAAATATGTAAGGTTTGCAGATTATTTACATATATTTTTAATAACTCACATTGCGTTGTGTCAAATGATAAGATGAGTAATGAATAATTAAATTAAAAAGATTGTGGAATATGGTAGTCGTGCCCTATTTAAAGTACTTTCCTCTTCAAGTATTATGTTTATGGACACTATCCATTATCCTGTTTTCATCTAAAAACCGTCCTGTTTATATTTCAAAATACATCGTTTCGGAGACTGGATTCTGTCTCCGTCTTCAGGTAAAACCTACAGAATTGGGACCAATCGATAGAGTTAGTCCCTATCTCAGGACACCTATACCAACACCAAGATAGGGTATACAACCCAAGCACAGCACAAACCATCTGTGAGAGTTAGGAGACTAGCTCTATCCATTCGGCCCAACTGAGTAAGTTTTACCTGAAAATTGAGACAAAATCGTCTCCGAAAGGTTGTGTTTTGAAATATAAAGAGGGCGGCGTGTTAGATAAAGACAAGACGATGGATAATGTAAGGTAAAAATAAGGTTGTAACTGTGCTTAACTAATTAAGCGCTACGCCATGAAGGCGTAAGGGGAGTGAATAGATAGATCCATATTTTCTTGACCTTGGCACTAGCTGAAGATGAGTGGTCAGCTTCACGCCTCTGCCTCTTTGCCCTCGCGGAGGTCCCTTGTACCCACTGGATAGGAGGTTGGGTAGACCCCAGACCTGGTCTGGACGCAATGGAGAAGTGAAAATTCTTGACCCCACCGGGACTCGAACTCCGACCCCATGGTCGTCCAGCCAGTAGGCAGTCGCTATACCGACTGCGCTATTCCGGCTCTTCTACGGTGGATAATATCCAGAAACAAAGTATTTGTGCTAATGTATCATCATCAAAAACTTTTTAACTCTCACTATACCGTTTATTCACCTGGAGAAGCTGAGGAAAATGCCGAAAACCTGCCAGAATAATCGGCCTCGCGGCCAAGATGCGAACTGAGCACATCCCGAATGCAAGTGAGAACCGCTATTACTTCAGCTAAGAGGCTCGGTACTGCACAGCATAAGCCCCTTATTTTTCAAATGAAAAAATTAGAAGAAGGAATTATTTTGATAAAATTGATTATGTCACTCAGTTCTGAGAACTGTAGCCAAAGGGAGGTACTCGTATATCATATTTACGAGCATTCTTGTGGGCCCCAAAACAATGTTTCTCTTGTTTTCTAAAAAGCAGTATTTATAAAAATACTCGCCTAATATTCAAGTTAATAATCACCAGCATACCTGTCCAATCCATAACTCCAGGAGCACCTATTAATATTTCATCTCCTTCCTAGAAACAAAAAGTACAAACATAATTTTATACTCTATTTACGCATCCAAATGCATTCTGCATAAATTGATTACTTTTTTGTACGTTATATACACGAAGTGTATAAAATACTCATAATCTTAAGACGTCCATATTTTGGTCCCCTGTTATTTTCAAAAGTAAACCACAGACCTAGAATTATATTTCAGGCGCTCGACGCCAAAGTATTCGAGTATATGAAATCTCATATGTGGCATGTATATATATTTTGGTTCTAGTAAGGGAAGTGGCCACATTCTAATTCACAAATATGCCGGTAGATAGCATACTGGTTTGTTTGACAAGCCACAAACTCTCCAGTCTGCGTGGGTTGTGAATTGCCATTTGCTCATAAGTGTTTAAAGGAAAGTTGGGTCTCTGGCTTTGGGTGTCTTACCGGTATTACGGGTTTTTATATTTCTAACACAGACTCTAATTTATACGAATTTCAAATCAAACATTTTTCCCCATAATTTCTTACACAAAGTTTTTTAAGTGAACAAGAAAGATTTATAATTTGCACATTAAACAGTTTTTGGATAAAAACGAATTTTTAAAAAAATAGTTCTAAATATATTCCGTTTGATACTGTCTCTAGCGCCGAATAAATTCGAAAAATCAATCGCCAAATTTACAAATAAATATATACTAGATAAGATCGTGAGACATCCAAAATAATAAAAGCATTACATTTCTCTCATACACAAATATCTCCAACATTAATTAGGGATTCTAATTAGATAAGGGATAAATAGGTAATGTACTGCAACGTACTCCCTGCTGCCCATGCCAAGAGACCGAATGATAAAGACTTTTTGGTTTTTATTTCTTTTATAATTCTTCGGGTTGTCAGAGACCGAATACACTCGGTAGATGGCCACTACTGGCGCCACTGGTGATATTTGCCACCACTAGGATGATAGACAAATGTGGAGGATTCGATGGAAAGAGAATTGGCAGGAGAAAACGAAGTTCACTGAGCAAGCCCGCACCAGTACCGCTTTCTCTACCACAGATCCCACGTGATCTGGCCTGGGATTCAAACTGGGCAGCCGCAATGTGAAGCCGGCGACTAAAAGCTATGACACGATCGATATAACGAGGTTACTGAAATCACGACAGAATGAAGACTATAGATCTACACATGCTTCACTGCCTGAGTAGAAATCTCTCCGACTGTCTTCATTGTAATTTTCCTTTCTTAAAAGAGCTTCCATTTGTTTATTTGTTGTTTATACAGGGTGGGCCAGACTCAATTAGGCAGTTTTTGATTAGATGTTATTTTTATTGATAAATGTTAACAATTGAAATGGTTACAAAAATGGAATCGCACACACAGAAGTCATCGATTTTCAAGATGCTGGTCAACCTGGGCACCACCTAAGTCAACACAGGCTTGCAGACGCAAAGCAACATTTTCACACGCCTTTCTACACATATTCACCGGAACTTTATTGAACTCCTGAACAATCACCTCAAACAGATGTTTCATACTGTCAATGGGATTAGCGTACACCTTGTCTCTGAGGTAACCTAAAAGGAAAAAGTCTGGTGGGGTGATGGGTGATCGGGCTGGCCAATCCACAGGCCCTCGACGGCCAATCCAGCGTTGAGGAAAAACTTGATGCAAGAACGCCCGAACAATATTGGCGAAGTGTGGTGGGGCCCCATCTTGCTGCCACCACAGTTCATCAAAGTTCTCTCTCCTCTGAAGTTCTGGGATGATACTTTCCCTCAGCAACTTTAGGTAGGTTTCCCCCGTGACGCAACCTTCAAGGAAGAACGGGCCAATCAGTCCTTCGTACGTCACGCCGCCCCACACCATCACTCCCGGGGGCTGGAAATCGTATTCAATGGTGGCACTGGGGTTCTCTGGCCGCCAAAACACGCAGTTGTGTCTGTTGACCGATCCTGATGTGTGATATTTGGCCTCATCAGTCCAGACATTATTCCGGATAAGGCCAGGGTTCTCCTGAAACTTGGTCAGGATCAACTCGGCGAACTCAAGTCGCCTGTCGAAGTCGTCCTCGTTAAGAACATGAATAAGCCGTGGATGGTATGGCGTCAGCTTCATGTCACTCAAAACTCTCCGCAAACTTGTCCTCGAAATGTCCAGTAGGGACGACAAACGGCGTGTAGACTTCGATTTCTGAGGAGATGATGCCAGTTCCCCAGCAACACATGCTTGTGTGTCAGCAGTTCGGACAGTTCTCGGCTGACCAGGATGCTTGGGATTCAAAGCACTGGCAGTTTCATCAAACTGCCTGTTTATTCGGACGATTGTGTCCCTGTGGACTGCTGGCGGTCCAAACTATTCCAACATCCTGCGCTGGACTTCTGATACATTGTTAGTAACTGAGAAAAGGCGCACACATTTTACACGCTGCTCGATAGACAACCGTCTACGGGCCATGACGTTTCCTCGATGCGCACTAAGTAGGCAGAGTATTGACCTCGTTCACAGCATGCCGTATGATACTGCCATCTATCGACAACAAAAGGTACTTTCCCATTATCCCGTGTGTTGTTGGATTGGTTACTTTTTAATGATCAAAAACTGCCTAATTGAGTCTGACCCACTCTGTATAACGTCACTGTCCACAATTGACTCGAATTATTGAATAATTGAAAAAAGAAGAATGAAATGGAAAGGATTTGGAAGGAAACGGTTGCGGCCTAATATGAGGAAATATATCAGCGTTTGCACATGGAGACCGATTAAAGCCACGAAAACTCGCAGAATCGCTAGCATCGCTTTCGGGATTAGAATTGGTCACCACTCCATAAAAAGTCAGAAATGTTACCATTCAAACAAAGCCGTTCGGTCAGTAGAACAAAATCTGTTGTACTGAATATGGGTGAGCAAATTATATACCTACCGCTAGGCAACGACTCGGAAAATACATTCCCACGAAGTGTACGCATGCAACAGAAGGACCTACAATGCTAGGCAACGGATCATTAAACATGCCTCCTTATCGATACTAGCTGTATTTTTTGTGTGGTCCGTGCAGAAGGGTTATAAAGGGACACAATCTGAAGACGTGACGTGCAGAATAGTAGTCGAGTCGGGAAGTGAAAAGTCTAGTTTCGGGACGCGAGCCTGCTAGGACATGAGCTTGGGAACAGAGGAATTGAATTGAGTTGAGACTTCTGAATTTGCAGCTGCAGAATAATGGCAAGAAACGCAAAAACAGGCATGTCATCATGAAAAAATATCCAATTCCTTAAAATCAAAAAGAAAATCACTCCAACTATAATCGATTTGTAACTCTTTTTCAGCATTCTGGCAACTGTAGCAATAAAATATTCTGAATCTTTGTGACTCACCTTGGTAAAGTGCACAGACATGCCAGCTTGTCCGAAAGCATGAAAATTCGAGATATTTCGTAGAGAGTCTGGGTCGTGGGGCTTCTTTTTGTAATACATATCTGGAATGAAATAGACAGGGTTAGAAAGTATAAATGTATTTAATACTTAACCTGCTGCTATAAACTTTCACCAATCGTTGCCGAATTATTCGCTGGCAGAATTTACCTCAATGACTTTAACGAGTTTATGTTTCATTGATTTGCTGAAGACAGTCTAGCTTCAGGAAAATTCTGTTGCGGGATCAGTACACGTGTTACTCTTCGCACTGCCGTAACCGTTCATCAGCGAGAGCAACCTAATGCGTGCACCTAATGTGGATTTAACTAAAGATCCAGAGATTCCGGGTTCGATTTCCGGCTATACCAGATTTTGTGAGAAGTAGAGGGTCTGGAACGGGGTCCACTCAGCCTTGTGAGGATAATTGAGGAGCTATTTCAAGGAAATAACGGTTCCGGTCTAGAAAACCGATATTAACGGCCGTGGGGATCCGTTGCACTGGCCACGTGACACCCTCTATCCGCAAAAGGTGGTACTAACTTCGCCGACAAACGGCGGTCGCTTGGTCGGTATAGTTCGCTTGCGGACTACAGGCAATTTAGTTTGTATCTTTTTTTTATCTGTGACTCTGCATCACACCCAATAACACTCAGCTCCTGATATAAAGTTTTCCAATGAAATATAGCTTTTCTTATTTCAGGTTCATGAACGCATTTTATCTTTATGAACTTCTCGTGATTAAATTTTATAGAGAAATAATCAATTCCAGAGTAGGCATTTAATAAAGCACTTTTAAATAGACCTACAAGCAGCAACCTGGAAGTCTAACATCATTAGCCCTATCAAATGCTTCTACGTGGCTATGCGAACCCAGAAAATGCATGAGGATGCATACACTGGAATTCTCGTATAGCTCCAAGCTGCTCCCGGTTAAGCTCGCGTGCTGCTCGCGGACACAACAGCAATATTCGTTTCAACCTTTACCAAATCAGCTTCAGATTGTTGCCTGTCTAATGCTGGTTTCTTGCTTGACTTACTCTTCTATCCTGAAAATGAAGACGACGCATTCCTCTGAATGATCGGTTGGTTTCCAACGGACTACACCGCTCTATATTCCAGAAGATAGAAATATCCATAACCACCGATGCGAGAACCTAAAATCCTAAATATTGTCTTTCTTCTTCTTTGCTGGCTTTACAACTCTGTGTGGGTCTTGGCCTCCTCCACAAGTTCCTGTCCAGGATCTTATGTTATGCTTCCATCCAGGGATGTCGCATAATAGAAACTTCTATAAATTCAGCGATACTTTAAAGAAACGTATTGCCTTATGGTGCTCCGTAACTTGGGCAAACTTCACTCTACAAGGAGTCACAATCCAGAACACAAAGAACATCAAATCTCACTTCAGACTGTTGATTCCAGTTACTAATTCTCATGTGATTTCACATATATCTATAATGAATACAACTATTTTATATAAAAAGTTAAAGTTGTCAATATGTTTAAATAATTAATCACTACGCCATGAAGACGTATGGAAGATTGGATTTCTAGATCCACGTATTCTTGACCTCGATACTTCTTGGAGCTGACTGGTAAACTTTAGGCTTTACCCCCATTACACTAACGGGGCTCGAAATCCGGCCCCTCAGCCTTCCAGCCCGTAGCGAGTCGCTATACCGACTGCGCGCTCTATGCTTCATATACTTTTACATGACGATCACAATGGCCGGACGTTTTAAGGCATGAACCGTTTTCGCCCCGCTTGAACACTTAGATCGTGTGTTCGAATCCCACTCGAGGCATGGTCTGCACGCGTTTATTCTCTGTTTGTGTAAATAGCGGTCTTGAGACAGGCTGATCCCTCGTCCAAGGAGTCCTACCGATTGTGTATAAATTAAGAAAATGATAAAGCGTCCAGGGTCCTCAAGGACCGTAGAGTCGTAGATAGATACAGATGGATACTTTTACATACCTGAGTATTTCTTAAGAGGCATTAGCTTCTCAGCACTCCTCTCAGAATTCGATATGTTTGTGACGTAGCAAATTCCAGTGACATATTCATGCCCTTTGGATGAATAGAAGCGGTTTGTCCAAAGTGGTGCACAAACCTAAATAAATGGAGTCATAAACAAATCCGGTGGGTTTACTTAATAGTCATAGAACAGACGAGGTATTCTTAATATCAGAGTAAATACTAGAAGAGGACAAACTTGGTACAATCATGCACTTCAATTTTTCAATACAGAAGGATGATGGTCTGCAAGACGCTATTTGGATGACTTCAGGTGTATTCCCAAGTTCTGCTCCGTTAAGTTTCATTCATTTTCAAACATAACATACTGTATTTTGATTTATATACACAATATTTAATATTTAAATATTATTAATTTAATGTTTAAATTCAGAGGAGGTTTCTTTCTTACAATCTGAACTAATACATTTACATAAGTCAAAGGCATTGCGATAATACTTGATAAACGACGCCGTATTTTAGGAAAAAAAAATTAAATTAAGAGAATATAAAATCTCCCTTTTAACAAACTGTGAAAACAAAATACTTCAAGGCGTTATTCAGACTGACCACCACAATATTTGTTAGAGAAAGACTCATGCTCTTTTTAAACATCAAATACATCCTACAAAAATTCATTTATAGCCTTATATACGAGTATAGTGGGCCTGTTATAGCCTAATATGGCTGAAGAACGGAATTTCTCAACATGTGTGAACGTCTCCCATTATCAGGCTGCAACAGAAATCCGTGAAATGCTTTACGAATTACAGGAAAAGTCCACTTACTATTTTATTGTATCATATTTCTTTTAACTAGAACATCATGAACAGACTTAAAATCTGAAACGAGTGAGATCTACTATTTTGTTTTGCAAGATTTCCAAAAATCCTGACATTAGAGGAAAACCATACGCTGAAGACCCTGAGAATATTCGGACCGAAGAGAGATTAAGTGACAGGAGGTGGAAGAAAACTGAACAACTGGAGTTTCGTAACTTGTGTTCTTCACAAAATATAATTCGGATGATCATGACGAGGAGGAAGAAATGGACAGAACATGTAGCATACAAGGAAGCAATGCGGAATTCATATCGTGTAGGATTCTGATGGGAAAGCGAGAAGGAAGAAGACCGTTACGAAGATTTAGACGTAGGTGGATGGATAATATTAAAATGTATCTTAGAGAAGTAGGATGAGGTGGTATGGAGTGGATTCATCTGACTGAGGATAGGGACCAGTGTAGGGCTGCCGTGAACAGGATAATGAACTTTTTGTTCCATAAAATATTGGGAAATTCTTGAGTATCTGAACGATTCGTGGCTTCCCACTCAGTCCTATGGAGTTAGTGGAAATGTGCAGGAAATATAAAGCCATGCAGGACCTTCCAAAGAACAGATATTTCCTTCTTAGCAGCTTTAATTTAAACCGCATTGTTAAAAGTAGTATAAACATATTGTGGCGTGCCTTTAGAAAGTCGGAATGTTTGAGATCAGAGTTGATTTCCTTGGCAAAGACCAGAGTTTCCGCTGCGACGCCTTTGAATCCGAATGCTAGCAAACCTAAGTAACGGATTGTTCGAGGCAGTTGCATGACAACCACTGTGATAAACATGTGTACTTCAGTCGGAACGGAATACTAGCAGGGAGTTGCCTAGGAAACGCTGAAACAACAAATGCGTCTCCCCGGAAATGGAAGGATATCCATGGAAACGACTACTGACAACTGATAAAACCGAACCATTGAACATGGTGCGCTCTATTCAGTCCGAGTACATGTGATATTAGAGTCCAGCTTCGACGAGTCAGTGTGGAGGCGGGGTCGAATACCTCCACCGTGACCCTGCGAGTCGTAGGAGGCGACGAAAAGGGAAGTCTCAAATATGAGACAGTAAAATACGGTTTCGAGTACCAAGGGACTCAGACCCGAGAAAGACTATGCTGGCAAGACCCAGTAGTATGTAAAAAGTACAGACCCGTCCTCTCGTCAGAGAGGGCGCCCCACAAAAAACAAAACCGTAACGTTCAACAGTAATAAATATCTGGTCATGAGCCCCAGACGGGGCTCGACACCAAGACTTACTGACTGACTGACCGTCAGTCGCAATGTGACTTGGACTTGGACTTGGACTTGGAGTCAGTCGCAATGTGGCTTGGACTTGGGAGTCAGACGGCTAACAAATGACAGACCCGACCTCTCGTCAGAGAGGGCGCTACACATGGACAGGACAGTAACTTTCATACAAAAGAAATATCTGGTCATAAGCCCCAGCTGGGGCTCGACACCAAGACAGACAGACACCGTCAGTGGTAACGTGACTCTGACTCTGAGTCAGACGGACCCCGTGTGGAGGCGGGGTCGAATACCTCCACCGTGACCCTGCGAGTCGTAGGAGGCGATGAAAAGGAAAGTCTCAATTCTGAGACAGTAAAATATGGTCGCGAGTCCCAAGGGACTTGGACCCGAGTAAAACAGCGCTGGCAAGGGCCAGTAGCATATACAAAAGACAGACCCGTACTCTCGTTAGAGAAGGCGCCCCACAGAAACAAGACCGTGACTGTCAAACGATAATAATTAATATCTGGTCATGAGCCCCAAATGGGGCTCGACACCAAGACTTACTGACTGACTGACCGTCAGTCGCAATGTGACTTTGACTTTGACTTGAGTCAGACGGTAGGCCCGTGTGGAGGCGTGTTCGAATACCTCCACCGTGACCCTGGACGAATCGTAGGAGGAGACGAAAGGAAAGTCTCAAATTTGACACAGTAATATATGGTCTCCAGTACCAAGGGTCTTGGACCCGAGAAAGACTGCGCTGGCAAGGACCAGTAGGTGTTGTAAACGACAGACCCGTCCTCTCGTCAGAGAGGGCTCCCATAAAAACAAGACCGTAACTGTCAAACAATAATAAAGATCTGGTCGCAAGCCCCACAANCCTCCACCGTGACCCTGCGAGTCGTAGGAGGCGATGAAAAGGAAAGTCTCAATTCTGAGACAGTAAAATATGGTCGCGAGTCCCAAGGGACTTGGACCCGAGTAAAACAGCGCTGGCAAGGGCCAGTAGCATATACAAAAGACAGACCCGTACTCTCGTTAGAGAAGGCGCCCCACAGAAACAAGACCGTAACTGTCAAACGATAATAATTAATATCTGGTCATGAGCCCCAAATGGGGCTCGACACCAAGACTTACTGACTGACTGACCGTCAGTCGCAATGTGACTTTGACTTTGACTTGAGTCAGACGGTAGGCCCGTGTGGAGGCGTGTTCGAATACCTCCACCGTGACCCTGGACGAATCGTAGGAGGAGACGAAAGGAAAGTCTCAAATTTGACACAGTAATATATGGTCTCCAGTACCAAGGGTCTTGGACCCGAGAAAGACTGCGCTGGCAAGGACCAGTAGGTGTTGTAAACGACAGACCCGTCCTCTCGTCAGAGAGGGCTCCCATAAAAACAAGACCGTAACTGTCAAACAATAATAAAGATCTGGTCGCAAGCCCCACAAGGTTGCTTTATGCCATGACAGACTGGCCGACTGAGCGTCCGTCTTAAAATGAGACTCAGACTCAGTCAGACGGTAAAATACGGTCATGAGTTCAATGGGGCTGGGAACCAAGAAAATTTTTGCTTGAGAGCATCCTGGGAAATTTTGCAGCGAGTCAGTACTCAGTTTTTAGTTTGGCTTCGACTACAACAGAAGCTGTAACTGTGATAGTAAAGTTGTGAATATTTGTACTTGTGAGTGAAAATGAAATTGGCCAATAAACGTATTCACCAAATCAGAGACCCGAGTGAATTTACTTGTCGCGTTACATGGGCAACGATCGACAGTATTAACATATTATCATGTGTCTCAATTCAAATTCCAATTAATTGTGCATTCAACTTAAGCTCAGACTTACCACAATCGATCCATTTCTGTCACCCATTGCTTCCAAAGACCCACCAATACCGGCATAATCTTTGTACTGTGAATATTTACCTTCTGGGTTAAGGTCGTTTCCTGTAAGTTACAATTACAACTACCATAATTTCCTAAGTTTTCTAAATTCACTTCTTTAGTACGTTTATACTAATTAACCTAAGTCAATAATTGAAGCATATTTAACACCAAACGGACGTCAGAAATCCGTTTTAATTTAGTCTATGTGATTTCAATATATTGTGACAACTTAATAACTGAGCAGACAATATTAATGAAATATTTCTGGCGCTAGGAAAGCATGTTGCACGATTGATGTGATTCATGTGAACGATTGAACAGGTTGATTTCTGGTTTATGCGAATTTTGATTGAAATAATCTGTGAATGGAAATATAGTGACAAAACTGGAATTAATAGGAATGTTAATTAATTTACATTAAATTACTTAAATTTGCAATAAATAATTTTGTATGCATATTTATAACAAAATTGAGTCGTAAAATAACTAGCAGTCAAATAGGTTGGGTACAAAATAAGCTTTTCCAGTCCATCATGGTTTTTCAAATGAGAGATATTAAGCACGTTTCTAAAAAGCAAAGCCGATTATAATATATAGACCTGAAAAATATATAGAATTAACTCTTTCATAAGAATATGTCTTCTCCTTACCTTCGTAGATCAGAAAGCTTACTGCGTATACCATCCTAAAAATGTAATTCTCGACCTCTTATTTTTTCTTCTCCAATTCCATGTTATTTTGGGCCACCTGCGCCTTCCAGTGTATCTGCATCTAGTCATCATATGCCTCAGTAATTCTCATGAATGTTTATCTAGTCACGTGCTCCCGGCCTATAACCTTAAGGTTCTCATATCTGTGGCTACTATTATTCTTTTCTTTTCGATGCTCCATCCTCTTGTTTATTGAAAGTCCATGAAATTTACGTATGTCCTTTCGTTTAAAAATTCTTCAAAATCCAACATACACTTGATAATACTGTATTTACTGTATTTTGGAAATCTTTACATTTAATTCAAACTTTTGTAACAAATTATTTTACACACACACACACACACACACACACATATATATATATATATATGTATATATATGCGTAATCACGGGTTACGTAGGGAGCATGGGAAGAAATGTTTCGCTCTCTACAGCGTACAGACCGACCCGACTCCGGCTCCCCCCCCCCCAACCCTCCTATCCAATGTGTCCCGGGGGCCCTCTCCATAGGTTAAAGAGGCCAGGACGTGAACCTGACCACTCACCTCCATCTAGTACAGAGGTTAAGCATGATGGAGCTATATCTCGACTACCCTACACGTCTTTATGGCGTAGTACTTATTTAGAGACTTGGGGAAATTTACCTTTACCTATGGGCATGATTAATGTGACTTGTTACGGCGATAATTGTAGGTCTGAATGATAGCAAGAATATTAATTTCGTTTTCATTGACAATGACTGTTTATATTCTGTTCGGTTATTTTTGAAGCTTCAAATAAAATAAGAATACATCCCGTAAAATTGCTCGCTATTGGCATTCTCGGGGCACGAGGTAGCGCGTTTGGTTGAGCCACTATGCTACAAGACGGAAGGTTGAGGATTCGAGTCACGATGAGGTGGATTTTTCAATTGACCTAATCCTTCCAGCCTCACTGTGGCCCTGGGGTCGAATGAGCCTCTAGCAGAAACGAGTGCCAGGAATCCTCCTGTGGGGCAAAGGTCGGCACGTGCGTAAGGTTGCCAATCTTACAACCATATGTGAGCCTATTGTCTAGAAGTACTGTGGGAACCTCGGCGTCTCACAACCCTATGGGTCTTCACTGCCTGTTACAGGGAGAGCTTTATCTTCTATGATCAATCTCCTTGAGTTTCGTGTAGTGAAAAATTGGTCCTTTTCACGGGACCCCTGGTAGTCGAAAAGAAGAAGATTAGTTGTGTTAGATATATGGAGTTAAAAAATGCATCTCCCTCTTTTTGTGTTATGATTTCTGTTTCTAACGGAACCTATATTCAGTTTGCTTTAGTGTGCCTCTTATTTACCTGTCACCATGGAAAGAGAGCTCCTGTCTTAGAGTAGTATAATCCCAATTAACTCTCTTCATGAACTTGTTCTTTCATTGTCTCTTTTAATATTTAGTAAATTACTCTTTACCCCACGGCGGCCGGCGCGTAGGGCTAGCAACCTTGCTGCCATCTATGAGCCGATTGTCTAGAAAATGTGGGAACCTCAACCTCTCACAACCCTATGGGCCTTCATGGCCTGTTACAGGATACATTTACTTTACTTTTACTTACTCTTTACCCCTATTTATTTATATTAAAGACTAAATTTCAGAGGTGAAAACGTGGATCAGATTCATGACGAAGCCGTGTGATCCACAAATTGCCTATGGATTTATTCTCATTTGGAATATAGGAAGATGATATGTCAGAACTCAACTTATGAGACAGTGTAAGACAGCTTCGAGATCGCTTCATTTTATACCCTAATTAGTAGCGAGAGGATGTGTTATTTTTCTTGGAGGGACTGGGAGCAACATCGAAAATCGTTTAAATGGAGTTACTTATTGTAAGGAAATGATTTATGAGAAGATACACGTAAGTAACTCAACCACACGTACCAGGAAGCAAGCAGGCACATACCACCAACAAATACTTGATATTAAGAGGGGCTCCACATCACAAGGTTTTTAATTTTTAAAATTTGAATCCCCCCCCCCACAAAGACCCTATACTGGCTCTGACCCGCTCTCTGCTACCTGCTCGCCCCTTCTCTACAGATACCACCCCTCTCCTCCCTATTGATTTCCCATGTGGCCCACTCTCCCTCTCTCCCTGTTCTTATACATCTGGGAGTTTTCGACTATTGGCTCAGTCTGCAGCCACCTGCTCACATTGGTTCGTCGCTGACGGATTTTTCTACCCTGAAGATGGAGACGATACATTCCGCAGAAACATCTGTTCACACAAGATCTACAAGGCACCACATTCCAGAAGATGCAATTCTTCATATTCACCCTTGTGGAAACCTCAAATCTTATACAATAAAATTAATTTGTTCTGCAAGTGTAAAGAATTTAATACGTAGCATATGATCAGTGTGCCAACAACGTAACAGTTTACGCGAAACAGCATGCAACCCAAAGATAGTCCTTGTGAGGCCGAAACATGTCGTGTAGTACTGGAAGAAGGATATGAAATAGGAGCGGTTAAACCAGGAACCACATGGAGAGCTGCACCGAAGTCTGAGTACATCGAGTAGCAAAACATTTTAGTAGGTTGGTAAAATACCACACTGTAATTTAAATATGATAGCATTCATTTGCTGGATCTAAAGCAAGAATGGAAAGTAATGTTTACATACCCGCAGGATCAAGGAGCTGTGATGTACATTTTCTATCTCCCTCAAGCTGGCAGTGATACACCACGCCGGGCTGCTTGACATTCACGTGACCTGGGTAAGTGGAGTTTCCTCGTGGTGCTCCAACTATCAACCTGAAAGGCTCAACCGAAATAGTGACACCCCCTTCGTCTGGACTAGTGAATAGACCTCATTGAATACCTCCTACTGAGTGCAACGTTTGCCGTCATTGCGCTCAGCTGCCAGATACAATCGCGAGACAATTTGAAACAGATCTTACGCATTGTGAGAGTGAGTAGCATATGTTCCTGTTGCTGCGAGACATTATGCGTCATTGTAGTATGGTTTAATACATTGTCACATAAATGATTACTGTCATCAGTTCTGGGGGTCACTTAGCAAATAGATTTTCAGTCTGCAAAATTACAATTACGTCTTTTGAAGTCTATCATGACAGCGGATGCAATATCACTTACCCGGTTCACATGTAGTAAGACAATTACGATGTACCCTATAGGGTTATGCATACTACACTACCCTTTACCCTTTTGCAGTAGAAAAAGCATTTCCGCAATCAAGATGGGTAAAAGACATGGAAAAAGATAGCAGAACACAGATATTTTAAGATCTTCAACTAAAGAAACGAAGTGAGTAAGATTAAACAAAGGAAGTACACTGAAAGAAACTTACTTACTTACTTACTCTGCCGCGCCATAGCTCAAGCGGTTAGTCGCTGGATCCCCGCCGCGACGGCCCAAGTTCGATCCCAGGTCTGGTTAAGTGGGATTTGTGGTGGACAAAGTGGCGCTGGGGCAGGTTTCCTCCGAGTACTTCGGTTTCCCCTGTCAATCTTCATTCCAACAATTGCCCCACAATCACCCTCACCTATCATCTGGGGCTCGTACAATAGGCCAGAAGTGGACGCAGTACAAGGGACTTAGTCCCACCCCACTAGCAATAAAAATAAAAAAATGCTTACTTACTCATGGAGCTGAGCCCTTCTTGAGAAGCCGCCACTTGTGCAACTACTCAAGAATTTCCTAGCATTTCATGAAACCCGAAAGTTCATTACCGTGTTCACAGGAGCCCTCCACTGATCCCTGTCCTTAACCAGATCAATCCAATCCGTACCATCCCATTCTATCTCTCTAAGATCCATTTCAATATTGGCTATATTTAATATTTAATATTAGTCTTCCCAGTGGTCTCTTTCCTTCTGGCTTTCCCACCAATATCCCATATGCATTTCTATTCTCCCCCATTCGTGCTACATTCCTTGTTCACCTCATCCTCCTTGACTTTATCATTCTAATTATACTTGGAGAAGAGTACAAGTTATGAAGCTCCTCATTATGCAACAAGAGATGCTTGATTTCAACACAGTTGTTAAGATACGCAGTCAATACAGACAAGAAGATAAGTAACTCTTCATTTATTTATTAATTAAAATTGTTAGTCGATGGTAGGAAGTGAATATGTGTGCTAATGAATGTGTGTTCAGTGTGTGCCTTGTCACCAGAGCGCAGTGTGCTCTCACAATTTGCTGATGATGACCTCCAAACAATGGAGGGTAACCATGAAAAAATGAACAATGAACACACATTGGTCCTTAAATTCTTTTGGCTTGTTTTGGACTTCATCCATCGTCTGGTATGTAAAAGACAAAAGACCACGACGTTTCGGAGACTGGATCTGTCTCCGTATTCAGGTGAGTGGGGAAGGATAAACCTACTCAGTTGGGCCCGTTAGAAAGAGCTAGTCTCAATCACTTGTTCAGTGGTGGTCTTTTGTCTTTTACATAGCAGGCGATGGATGAAGTCCAAAACAAGCCAAAAGAAGTACAGTGTACACCATCGTCAGAATCCTTTCAAGTCTATTGGTCCTTAAGTTCTACGGTTTCTTTTACGTATTTACATCCATAATCACTTTAAATTTGTTCGTCTTAAGGTGTTCTGAACATGTGTCTCACTCTATTGCAAACTTGCTTCAAAGAAAAATAATAACAAAGAAGGGAAGAGAATTAAGCAGTGCTTATCTCAAGGCCATGTTTAGGATAAAATTTAAATATGCAGTACCCCATATCCACATGAGATTTCTGTTTCAACCTTTAACAAATCTGTCATCCCTGGGTGCAGTTTGTTATGGAATTTAATATTAAACTTAAAAACTGCCATTATCTTGAAATATCGACTTACAAAATGTAAGTATTTTTCAAAGAAATTTTCACTTTATCTTTAAACAGAAAAAATAATCAGGAATTCATGTTGATATATCATATATGCCGACTGGAACTACTAAGAAGCGCGACAGTGTATTCATTATGCAACAAAATCTTGGACACATAATTACTGGGTTTTTGGATTTTTCTTTCGTCCGGAATTCTAGGAAATAGAAAACAACGTTTCGGAAACGGGATCTGTTTCCGTCTTCAGGTGAGGAAAGAAGACACCTACTCAGTTGGGCCCCTTAGAAAGAGCTGATCTCAATCACTGGATTAACTCTTTCTAAGGGGCCAAACTGGGTAGATGTCTTCTTTCCTCACCTTAAGACGGAAACAGATTCAGTTTCCGAAACGTCGTGTTCTATATTTCCTAGAATTGCGGACGATGGAAAAAGACCAAAATCCCAATAATTCTTTGTGTTATCCACCATCGTCAGAACCCTTTTAATTTTGGACGTTAAAATTTGAAACAAAATATATCTACTTGAATTTGTTAATAGATGAGTTGAAGGAGCATTTGAATATTATCTTTATACAGACCATTTTACTTCCTATGCAAATCGAACTCTTGTAAGAACTAAAGGTGACCTCTGGTATCTAATGCGAAACGAAATTTTAATTTTGATAATTTATTTCCTGCTCTTGAGTAGTTTTATTCGCATTATCACATTATACGATTAATGTAGGAACTGCATTTCCTTAAATAGTTTACCTGAATCTTGATTTTTCTTGAATGTAATTTTGAAATATGCTATCGTTTACAAATATTTGAAATATGATACATCAAAATATAGTTAGTTTCCTCTGCATTCACTTTTATAATAACCTTTGCACTAGTATCTAATGGAATTACTATCTTTTTCTGCATGGAATTTATTTTCTCACAATAAATACTAGCATAGATCAGAAGATTTTATGTCGTATTCAATTTCTTTCATTGGTTGCTTCCTGTTGTGTGTTCCAGATAACCGTCAACACAACAAATATACTCGCTTTTAATGGTTTTTTATTCCTGTTTCTTTGTATCTGTATATTAATGTTTTTAGAGGAGATGCTATATTAATATGACTATATTAATAACATGAATCAATGATATGTTTTAATACTTACGATGTACGCGTTGTTAATTTGTGGTATATTAGGCGTGCATATATCACGATATGTATCGTTATATCTGTAATCATGATATATATATAAGTTAATGTGTGAGTGTTAAGAATAGAGGGAGTCTTAGTGAATATTAGTGAGGTTATTACTTACGATCGTATGTCGTATGCGATTTTCGGTGCGACACAGGTTCGGTGTGTTCTATCTGTGCATAGGTTTGATGTAGACTGATTAGTAATGATCGTGGTGTATTGAGTTGTTTTGGAAATTGTTGAAGGGGGAGTGAAAGGAAAGGAAGGGGAGGGTGAAGAGGTAGTTGGATATAAAGTCGAATTGTAAAACATTAAAAGCGAGTATATTTGTTGTGTTGACGGTTAATCTAATTCCTATATGTGCCACTGAATTCCATTCCCTCCTTATTTTCTTTGGCCTGCATAATGGTATATTGTAAAGCAACGTTGAAAATTAATGGCTATAAATAATGTTTATTAATTATTAATTTTAACATATTCTAGCCGCCTTATTCCGGCCAAGGTGTTCATATGGAAATATATCATAGAACTTGTTATTTCAATTAGGCTACACAGAAACACAGCACTCTTTCTTAAACTCAACAGAGTAGGTCTACACATTATGCTGAACTGCGACTTAACACACAGTTAGGATAAGAAACTTACCAGCCATCTTGTTGCAGAGCAACAGTATAACCAAAAAAGCTTCCTTCTTGCCCACTCGGATCCTTTATCACTACTCCATGCTTGGGGGACAGATTGAACCCGCAAACCATAGTCACCAATGACAAATTTAAGCAACACAGCCATATTAGAGACAAGCAAATCTTAACCATTTTGTAACTATGAATTCTTCCCTCAATCCTCGTTCCAGAACCCTACCACCAGACACCAATCGGTTTACTGCAGCTGCAGGTATGTAATCAGAAAGCAAACATTGACATCAACAGGAATCGATATAAAGGGGGCCTTGTTAGTTTGGAAGAGATACAAAGCCTCTCCCGTAACACCAGGCTCATTTCGATTGGATCTGGGGTTCTCGTGGAGAGGACTGAAGAATAAAAGCTTTGCGGTGTGACGCCGTGTAGACTTGTGATACTTTGTGAACTGAAGAAAGGGTTTCGCAAAGAAAATGCGAAAATAAAGCGAAACATTAGTTTGAAGTTCGGAATATTTGATTGCAGAAACAAATTTGCTATGATTCGTTTTGCTTATATAACTATGATGTTAAAATAAGATACGAAATCATTTTCCTAGTAAATTTAATTTATTCTCTCATGCCGATTACTTACCATTAAAATCTCGAATTACTTCGGTCAAAAATCTCCAGGGGGTTACCAGATATTATAGAAAACTTCAGGAATTTTGTGTCTGACTAAAATATTCAATATGTTTAAGGCATAATATTTTTATTAAAAAGTTAAAAACAATATTACTTTAAAGCTCATTGATGTGGACCATTATAAAATGCACTTTTCTTGATAATTAGTTGGTCGTACTACATTGCGTATTGCTGTCTTATACTCTTTTGTTTTAAGGTGAAATTTCCAAAATACAACCTCACAAGAGCCACGCAACAATGCGGTACATCATCATACCCATACATTAGAAACAAGCTTGTGGCCACACTACACAATAAAGTAAACCTCTAATTATCAAGAAACTGCATTTGACAAAAATTTACATCAATGAACTATAAAGTAATAATAGTTTAAGTATTCACACAAATTTTATGACCTAAATATTTTACTTACACGTATTGAAAGTTAAATATTCCGTTTTTATCTCGTATCCTCATTGAAGATGGTAATTTTAGTCAAAATATGTCGGGGTTTTAGTAACATTTATTCAGAATAGGAAAATAATTTTGATAAACTCGTATTCAGATTTTGACTTCGCATCTTGGTTTAACAGAAGTTACTGAATATTACAGCATTCTGTATGAGCATTACTTAATGAACACTTAACGCTTAGTCTCTTATAACACACATAAGTTGTGAACTTTCACAATAGTAGACGTGAATCCATATTTTCCAAAATTTAATATAGTCTATCATGAGCAGAATAACTACTATGAAATTCATTTGGAATTTATAGTCTCCTGGAACTTCATAATTCGTCGCTGGAGATGACGTCAGCCTGAAAATCGGTGCAGTCTTCCTCTTCATTTGTGACAACTTCAGCCTGAAAGTGAAATGTCATAATAGTTTTACAGACACCAACCAGAACTTGTAATGGAAGAATAAAAAAATTTTTAAATTGGAGACTAAAGGAATTGGTGTACATCACCGAATAGAGGTCTCAGGTGCAGCTGAGGGTTGATGGTTTATATTCGGATACTTACTTACTTACTCATGGAGCTGAGCCCTTCTGGAGGAGCCGCCAATTTTGCAGCTACTCAAGAATTTCCTAGCATTTTATGGAACCCGAAGGTTAATTACCGTGATTACAAGGGCCTTCCGCTTGTGCCTACCCTGAGCCAGATCAATCCAAACCATCCCATCCCATCCTATCTCTCTAAGATTCATTTTAATATTGCCCACCCACCTACGCCTTGTTCTTCACAGCGGTCCCTTTCCTTCTGGCTTTCCCACCAATATCCTATCGGATACTATAATATCATAATATTAATTTGAAAAAAGTCGCAATCTAAACCTGAAATATTACGGGATTGCAGAAGATATATATTTTAAATAATATTATTAACCACCAAAGGGCTAATTAAAAGAAAATTTGTGTCTATCTAAGTAAGATATCTCTTTAGTATCATGGAAATTATTAAATTTCTATATCAGATACTAACATCTTTTAAAGCCTTCAGTTCTTCTTTCTTTTCACGCTTGAAGAAACCAATCTGAAAGAAAACACAAGAAGTCAAATTTAATTTCCCGTATATGTGCACTAAAATAAAAGAGCAATACAACGTATTTGTATGAAGCTCCTGAACTTGTACTTAAAAATGGTCGTGTCGCAGTAATAGTAAAGGGAAGGTCACGCACTGTGGCCTTATATCTCGCTTTCATCCAAAGAACGGTAAAGGCATGTTTAAGAGTATGGACTGTCCTATGTTAAGAACTTGATATACGAGAGAATGGCCTTATGAGGTACTTGTCCCAGGTAGATCGTGGCAGATTAAATGGTCACGTTATTACGAAATCATTTCAACAGCGTATTTCAGTGAATCCAGCGGTGACCTTGAAATCACACAGCAGTGCAGAACAAGACACTCATGTTGAAATTTCGGTTTCTCATACTCCGCACGTTATCAGGCTGCAAGTTACTGAAACAAATACGCACTTAAACATTTGGACTTACGTATTGTAAGTTGCTAAGGCCGTGCCATAGCTCAGGATTCCCACCGCGGAGGCCCGGATTCGAGCCAAGGTTATGTGGGACTTTTGGTGGACAAAATAATACCGGGACAGGTTTTCTCCAAGTACTTCGAATTCAGCTGCTAATTCTCATCCCACCAACTGCTCCACAGTCATGATCATCTATCATCCGGGGCTGGCACAATAGGCCAAACAGTGGCAGACGTGACAAGTGGATTCAGTCTTACCCCACCCCAAGAAACCAAAAAAAGAAGAAAGAAGTTAGGTGGTAAAAGTGTTGAATTCAATACCATTGTATTCACATTATTCCCTTAAATGTTTGGCGTCGAGTACCAGTAAATTTCTTAACAAGCTTCATATTATGAAATCCCGGATGGTTTATGCAATAAGGGACTTAGCTACGCGTTGGATAACCCCACGGCATCCTGGCCGGCTTTGGGTTCGACCCGCTTCATATCATGCACGTACTGTGAAATCATTCTCTTGGGATTAGCTGGCTAAAGCAATAACTTAACAAGTATGTTCCGTCTAACTCTGAGGTTCAGAGAACATTGAGTTTGCCCTCAAGTCTCTTAGATTCTTCGTGGCTTAATATCCAAGCACGTGGGAAATTTCGACTTCGCTTTACTTTATTAAGGCACAGTAAACTATGTGTAATACTACTGTACTGAAATAGGCATAGGCAAGAAATTTAAGGTACGTAATACGAGGTGATTCTTTAAACGAAGACGGCATCTGGCATGTTATTAATGTCGTGTATTAGAGGGGCTAGTTGGGGAAAACGTAAGTCTCTTGGTCGGTATGGTTCGCTTGCGGACTAAAACCACGGAATTTGTTTGTTTTTTGTTTTATTAGAAGGCTAGGACCAGTGTGGCAAAACTCATATGCACAACATCGCCATTTTTAAAACGAGAAATTTATTCAGAATAAAATGTTTATAGTATATCTTGGTACAAAACGTTCTGAAAGTGTGCACCAGCGAGTCATATACGTAACCGAGCAGACCCTGACTGCAGCGCCATGGGTGAAATTTTGGGAGTGACGTTGCATACTGTCGCGTGAAAGAGTTTTGCGTGAATTGTAGACGGTTTTTGATTGGATGATTGGATTTATTGACACCTTATACACACAACTTGAGACTACAGCGCTATCACTGATCTACACAATTTACAGTTCACCGTTACACACACACTACGGTTCTCAGTCATCATTAGTCGTATCCTGGCAACGGATTTATAACTGTCTCACTGTAATTTCAAATTACACATGAAGTCTTCTTTTCACAGCCTAATTCCCTTCTTGTCATTATTCTGCAACTGCCAATTCCGAAGACTCGACTCAAATTCGTCTGCTCTCAAATTCACATCTCGGCAGGCTGGCGTCTCGAAACTCGACACAGTTCTTCTCAAATGAACTCTTTATAACGTTTCACGGACCACGCAGATTGTTGTTGTTTGCGTATTCGGTGCCGCGGGAATCGACGAAGAAACTGATACTACATAATTGACGCCGATACAAGCATGAACCAGCTTATTTCCTAACTAGGGCAAGAGAATAAATATGTCTGTCTCGGAATGAAACATACTCCTGTTAAGGAGCAGAGAAAGGTTTCCCAGCGGTGATATAAAGAGTTATATCTATTGGCATATAACGTCGTGCAGGCCGTCGAAAGTGAGAGGAAGATTTCGCCGCCATTTTGAGGATTCAAGAGTAGGCCAAGCAAGAAACCAACATGAAGCAGGCAGCAAGTAAGGCTGCGGTATGTTATTTCGAAAAGTCGCATGACTTTCAACGGGCTACATGACGAAGTAGCTTAGTCAGTACAGAGACGTGCTACGGGCTGGACGACCAGGGTTCGACTCCGGACAAGAGCAAGAGAGTTTCGTCTACTCCATAGCTTCAAGACCAACTCTGGGACCCACCCAGCCTCCTGTCCAGTGGGTACTTCGTGTTCTTTCCTGGGAATTAAACCGGACGGGACATGAAACTGAGCATTCATTTCGATATGACTCAGAGGTCAAAAATGGTGGAGCGATATCTCCTCTCCCCAATATATCTGATGGCTTGGGACAACGACGTTATCTCCAAGAAGATGGAAATCTGCTCTTATTAAATTTATTTTCAATTCAGTCTTGAGTGTCGTGTACAGTTCAGAGTAAAGAGCGCGAAACGTGGGCTGTTTTACCTTATGGAGAGCCGTAGCAATGAGGAGCAGTATCAGGATGCCGCAGATGACGGCCAGCACTATGATCCACGTAGCTACACTGCCTTCGGGTATCGTCCCAAGGAACCTAGTGTGCACATCTGCGTAGTCTGGTCTGTAAGTGAAGAAAAGTGTAATAAAAACTAGCACTGAAAGAGGCCGTGGAGGCCCATAGCTCTCTGAGACATCGAGGCTCCAACATTTTCTAGACAATCGGTTCACAGATGGTGATTAATTCTTACGCGCTGCTGCCATTTGCACACAGGAAGATCCCTGGTACTCATTTCTATTAGAGGATGAGTCTACCCCAGGGACATAGTGCGACTGGAAGGATTAGGTCGCTCGAGAAATGAAATGAATTCATCGGGAATTGAAGCCGCGATCTTGCGGCTTGTAGCAGGAAGGAATATATTTCTGATATTCTAAATTGCTATCGCCTATTGCAGTAAGTTATGATAGTCTGTCTAGCAGCGATTGAGCACAGAAACAAGACAGAAAGATCGCCCAGCATGACCGCTAGCCTTGCTGGGATCTGGATAAGTTGCATCCACAATACAAACCTACAAAATTGTCACTAAGCAAATCTGATAATTTCGTAATGTTATATTTCAGCATCCCACTGCATTGGTTAACACGCTCAGAAGGTCCCACCATATATTTCTATCCTAAGCCAGTTGAATTCAACATTGATCCTCACAAAACACAATATATGAAGTATTCTTAATATTACTCACCTTCTTGTGTGTCATAAGAACACAATATGGGTCCATATTGAAATTTGATGTAATTCGAGAACTAGGGTTAGTGTCAATGTACGCCTCATGATGGCCCAATATAAGGACAGAAACTCGTAGCGTCAACAGCGAAATAAAACAAATGTTGATACGATAGTGTCTTTTCTGTTTTTCACGAATATTGTTGTGTACACTGCCCCATTATACACATATGTCTTATATATGAAGTACTCACTTGTGCCCCTGAGGTTGTAGAGCGTCCGGTGGATCTCTGATTGTTACAGTCCCCATTGAAGAAAACAATATTATGTCTTTCATTTGTAGCTGCGATTCTGAAATAAAATTAAGTAGCCTATAAAGCATTTTGTACATAGATACAAGCGGGAAAATACAGTTTACGTTTAAAATCAAAATTTATAATATCTAAAACACCAAACTCAGCGTAATACATGAGTAATTAAATTAGTTTAATAAATATTTAACGTAATTCCGAGCAAGTTACATTAAAAAAGTACTACTTTCTGTAACATAACGCCTTGTAGTCTGCTGTAAGTCAACCGACGTTTCGGAAGAACATATCGATCTTCGTTTTCATGGTCTAATATGCCGAACAAAATAGCGTGAAAGCAAGCCGATCTTTCCACCAGATTTCACGCTGGTATTTTGCTCGGCTTATTTGGCCATGAAAATGGAAGTGATATGTTCCTCCGAACCCTCGGTTGGCTTTCAACGGACTTTATGACGTTACATCCAAAAAGATAGTACACTTCATAATCACTGCTGTGAGCCTACAAATTATATTCAGTTGTTTTTATGGCGGAAGAGGCGCTGACAGGACCTACCGTTCAATACAACCAGAAATACGTGTAAATCCCATTCTGTATGTATGTTTATGTTTGTTTCTATTTCATTCTATACGCCAAGATGACGCCAATCAAACTGGTCCTCAATGGCAAAGAATAGGATGTAATTTTGCGGACACTGGCAGTCACTATGGATAGATCATAAATGGAAAAATTTTACTAGAGAAAATATAGGAACGTAAATCTGCTTAATTTTTAAATGAAACATATTACGAAGTAATACGTTAAATATAAATCCTTTCAAGTTCTTCAGTACTCCAGATGAAGTTATATGTACATCAACATAACGGTTACTTTGGGCAGCATTCAAGTTTCCGATACAAACCGTTTAAAATGCAACAAATCATCAGATTCGCCACTTAAAGTGTTTCAGCCAGCAAAAACGTTGTGTGGGACGTTTCGCATGTAATTTCTTTATATTTCATTTCATGTCCTAGATCAGTGTTTTCCAACCACCGGGCCGCGGCCCAGTACCGGGCCCTGGCATCAATTATACTGGGCCCTCGTCTTATACGTAGAAAAAAGAATTTACTGAGCCGCGGTCTCACAAAAGTTGAGAACCACTCTTCTAGACTGAACTGCTCAAAAACAGGGAGCGTTAATGAGCATTTGTGAAAGCGGCAATGAACTTTCCGTTTCTTTAAGAAAGCATTTTGTTTACTGGCAGTTTAGAGTCTGTCCGCTGTTTAAGATAGACCTTGTTGCAATGTATATGGAATGGAACGATACGTAAATGCTTGAATGAGTTAGCTATCAACTACCCAGTAAGCTTAAGATTTACCCAGAACTACGAAGTCAGGTCTGAGCTGGAAGTTAATTACTGCTTGAGTCTTGTTGGGTAAGAAAGGACCTCCAGAACATTTCACCGTGAAGCAATCCACTTTCGGATCTGTGCAGTTCAGGAACAAAGTCCTCTTTGACGGAGGCATACTGAAGTTGGAAGTTGATGGCGCATCATCTGGTACAGAGACTTTTGGCATGGAATCGGCGAAATTCTCTTCTCGGTTTTCGGTATTGGAGACAGAACGTTTCGATAGAGATGGGGGTCTTCTATTGCTCAGCTGATAAAAGTCATCATCGGGTCCTTCACCATCCGACAAATTGGGGTCAATCGTGGGAATTTCACTGGAAGGATTCCAGAAGCTAAACCCCATCACAGGTGTGCACATGATGCTTGCAGAAGTCTGCAACTAAAGAAGTTTAACAGGAATTTATTAAAAAGTTTGCAATATTAATGCAATTATTCTGTACTTACGGGCTGAGCGAGGGCAAACATAACGGCGGCACAATTTTCCATCGCATATAGCAGCTATAGCTTGTAGCTGATCACGCACCTCTATTGAACGTTGAGATTATGAATGGGTATTGTTATATGTATATCCATTGCTAGGCAACGGGTCGGTAAACAATTTCCCGCCAAGAGAGATCCTAGGTAAACACTCCGTTGCTAAGTTACGCAACGATTCTGACAACAGAAGAAATGTTTTCAGAGTGGTCAGCGCCATGCCCAGTGCTAAGCAACTGAACTGTAAACACGTCTATAATAATGAGTGTTTTCTATGGTGTCCGTGCCGAAGGTTTATAGGGGACATTGAAGGTCGTTTGCAGTCAGTCATAACTGAGAAGCCATGAGACAAGGACATGAAGCCGTCACGGAAAGGAGTTGTGAGGATTCAGCTGTGAAGTGTTAACAGATATTGAAGAAATGATGTGCTATAGCTACAGTAATCTTGAGAGTGTAAAAACTAATTGTAGTTACGACTAGTGAAGATCCAATGAACCTATTCACTAATCCAAACAGGCGTCTTAATTACTGATACACGTGATAGTAAAATTTTCCTTCAGCTCTTGATACATATGCAGGCAAGGCGAGGTCAAGACACGGGGGCAGATATACCTTTATCGTTTTACTTCATTCTGTTGTTATGAGAGCTGTCTCGACGACATTAGTAAGTGATGGAAATAATTTGGATTAAAACACGCGATAAAGCATAGCTGCTAGATGGCATGAAGCAACGCACCTTCATCGAATGTCTACATTAGGAATGAGTATAATTATCCTCCAGCCCTTCGTATTTGTCTAGGCAACGTGCGATTAAGACACTGGAAAAAGTGGCTTTTTTTATTTTAAATTTACCTAATCCTTCCAGCCGCATTATGGCACTGGTGTCGACTCAGCCTCTAACAAAAATGAGTACCAGGAAACTTCCTGGGAGATAAAGGGCGGCCGCCGCGTAAGGCTGACAAACTTACCGCCATCTAGGAGCAGATTATCTAGAGAAAATGTGGGAGGTTAGAAGTCTCACAACCCTATGGGCCTCCACGGCCTGTTACAGGGACACCTTTATCTTCGTACATTTTATACAGCTCTATCTTATCAACACACGACATTTTAAGTGATCTTAATTTATTTTAACTAAGTGGTTTTAATATAGTCTGTATAGAGACTAGCTGCGGGCTGGGTGACTCAGAGATGGCAGTTCGAGTCCCAGTAGGGTGAAGAAATCTTCTCCCCGTCGTCCAGGCCGGCTCTGGGGTACATCCGACCTCATATCCACTGGGAACCAATTGTAAAGCGGCCGGGGCGTGAAGCTGACCACTCACCTCCAGCTGCTGTCGAGGTGGAAAAAAAAATGTGGATTTATGTATCCACTCCTCCATACGCCTTCATGGAATAGTGGCTAATTAGCTAAGCGCAGGGACGACTTTACTTTTTACTTGGTTTTAACATTCACGCCTCTCACTAGTGCCTTGAATGATAGTGTAGTATTTTATTACGTAAAATACTTCCTTGATAATGTAGAAACTGAAGTTCTCACATTTGTAGCTAGATAGGCTTCTATCTTCTGGGCTACGTCATACAGTCCTTTGAAATACAGCTGACGCTTCGAGAGAATATTTCGCCTCATCTTCAGTGTCGAAGAATAAGCGAATCAGAACTTCCTACCCAGTTCATCTTGGTTTCTGCCTTGTATTATTTTTCCACCCTGACTATTCAGGCAACTATTCTTCGGAAACGTCGGTTGGTTTCCAACGGACTACACATCGTTGTATCGCAAAGGACAGAACTATTTACTTCGTTCATAATGTTGGTTTGCCTCTTAATCATGGCCGCTAGTGGCAGCAACATGCAAGAAGGGTTCTGGCAACGGTGTGTGACACACGGGATTACTGAGCGTTTGGACTTTGTCCAACATCAGATGTCCTATAGGACACTAAGAAAACAGTACGTTTCGAAAACTGGATCTATTTCTGTCTCCAGGAAATGGGGCGGGTTGCAATTACTCTCTTGGAGCCATTAGTGACTGGGGTTAGCTCTTTCTAAAGAACCTAGACGGTATGCGTCTCTCATCCTCTCACGCGAAGATGGAAACAGATGCCGGTTCAGAAACGCTGTGTTCAGAATATTGGAAGATGATAGAGTTCAAACACACAGTAATCCGAATATTTTATTTACTTCATTATTAAAATAGTTCCACTTGACGAGACTCCACTTCTTATACATTATATGTTTTTATAAAACCCGAAGATTCGTCGCCAAGGCCGTCACGGGGCGCCTTTTTGAGCACCCCTAATAAAGACCACAGTTTTATAAAATATTCTCTAAGGTCCCTTTGAATCATTCTCTATGGCCACCACTGCCCAGCTTATCCTTCTAAATCGATATTTATAAACACCTCCAAATTTTTATTCGATGCTGTACAATTTTCATCATTTGATATGAGAGTGATTTAATGTAATGTGAACTGAGATTAAACAAGATCAACCACAACACAGAGATTCTCAGGAAACTACGGCACCACCTCAGTAACCAACCTCTCAATATTTTCTCTAAGTTGATCCTTAAACTATATAAATTAAAGGTTTTTCGCAATCTGTAAATGAACATAAATCATATGATACTCGTATATGTTGCCATTCTATCACTATCCTAATTCGAATGTGAGTGGTTACTCTGCTGTTGACTAAGCAATAAATTGTAGGTAAGACTGAGTTTGAGGGCGCGCCATAGCTCAAGTTATTAGTAGTTGGCTTCCCACAGCGGCAGCCCGGGTTCAATCCCGGGTCTGGTCAAGTGAGATTTGTGGTGGATAAAGTGGCGCTGGGGCGGGTTTTCTCCGGGTTCTTCGGTTTCCCTTGCCAATCTTCATTAAACCAAATTCTCCATCATCATAATCACCCGGCTACAATAGGCCAATCAGTGGTCGCCGTGCCGAGTGGACCCAGCTGGACTCCACCCCCCACTAAGGAATTAAAAAAAGACTGAGTTCGAATCCTGTTACTCTACATGCTGTAATAATATTATGTAAATTTTAACAAATCTGTGTTGTATCCAATATAATATTTCAAAGAAAATGTAAGATTTCTTTTCCAAGAAACATTAAGTTATGCCATCTTTACAACTGTCATTTCTCCAAATTTACGTTTTAAATTTTCACAGTTAAACAGAATAATCCTTTTTCTCACTCTATCTCTATCTCTTGCGTGTGCAGTCATACAAATGTACGAAAATTTATATACCTCTGAATGTCTACTACTAGGGCTTTTTTTTTATAAATTCTTTTAACTGAAAGAAAATGAATACATTACTTTTATTCTGATACGTCCTCCCTGCAGTATCTATTAACTCGGTTACAACCTTTTCTACGGAAAGGAAAAACTATGACCATTTAACGTAGTGGCCAGTTGTAATGGTCTAGACCAGGGGTCTCCAAACTTTTCGAACCGCGGGCCACATTAGGTATTTCAGCACTTTCAATGGGCCAGATAAAATGAGAAATTAATAACTCTAGGTATATGAGTTTTATTGAAAGCACAGAATTTTATAAACTAAATACAAAGTACGTGAGAATAAATTATCGTATATTAATGACAACAGACAGTAGCAGCAAATGCTCATATTTTCATCACAAATTATAATAAAACAATTAATGTGAATGATGGAACTCTTTTTGCATTCTTAAAATCTGATTAAATTGAGGTTCAAATTTTGAAAGGCTAATCACAAGTAGCGACTTCCAATGTTCATCGGAAAAAATTGCCCTGTATTTCGACTTGATGTACTTCATCCGGGAAAAAGTTTGTTCATACAGATATGTCGTCCCAAAAATGGAGATAAATTTACAGGCAAATTTCTTTAAATTTGGAAATTGCTCAGATTTCAGAAATTTATAAAATTCGGTCAAATTTCTTTCCTTGTATTTGTCTTTAATATGATAATTTTCCTGAAGTTCAATAATTTCCATTTGAATTTGACTTGGGACATCTGCAGCATCACAGTCAAACGGATTTTGAAACAATTCAATTTCCTGAGCACTGGAATCCAAATCAGGAATTCGCTTCCGAAATTGTTCCTTCAAATCTGAAATGACCAAATTTGCAAATGAGGAAGGAAATTCTGCTTCATCCTTTTTATGCAACTCTGCACAGTATAGCATATGAACATCATCATCATCAGTAATCTGTCAAGACGACAGGTCCACAGTCTCTTCCAAAACAATTCCTCCACTTAATGCGATCTAGAGCTTTCTCCTTCAAATGACAATATCCTCTTCTGTCCCCAAGGTCATCCAGCATCTTCTTACGTCTTCTTCCTCGTCTTCTTGTCACTTCTATCCGCCCCTCTATCTTTCCTTCGATAACTTCTTTTAGAAGGCAGTTTCTGCGTAAAACATGACCAATCCAATTAGCCTTCCATTTTCTTATTTCATGTAGGATATTCCTCTGCTCACTGACTCTAATTAACACTTCTTCATTTCTCACATAATCGGTCCAACTGATCTTCTCCATCCTTCTCCAACACCACATTTCAAAACTTTCCAGATGTTTCTGATCTACTGCCCTAAGTGTCCATGTTTCAGCCCCATACAGAGCTATGCTCCAAATGTAGCATTTCACTAGTTTCTTCCTCAAATTTAAGTCCAATTTGCTGGTAAAAAGATTCTTCTTCTTGCTAAATGCAGCTTTTGCCATGGCAATCCTGGATTTAATTTCACAAGTACACCTTCCATCATCTGTTAACAAGCTACCCAAATATTTAAAACATTTCACATTCTCCACTTGTTTTTGGTCTATCTTTATTGTGACTGGGGTTGGTTGTCTCGAAATTTTCATTACTTTTGTTTTCTCCACATTCATTTCCATGCCATAGCACCTTCCAATTTCAATTAGTCTATCAATCATGCCCTGTAGCACAGTTTCTTCCTTAGCCATTAACACAAGGTCATCTGCATATTTCACAGTTTGAATAATTTGCCCTCCTACTTTGAAGTCACCGAGCCCATCCAGAGCTTCCTTGGTAAGGCATTCGCTGTACAAGTTGAACAGAATTGGTGATAAACAGCATCCTTGTCGAACTCCTCTTCCAATCTGCACACTTCCTGTCTCCCCCCTGTCCAGTCGTACTCTAACTTTCTGATCCATGTACAATTTGCTAATCAATCTTCTTTCATGCCAATCGATACCTGTTTCTTTCAGGATCTGCATTAATTTGGTCCAGTTTACCCGGTCAAATGCCTTCTGCCAGTCTATGAAGCAAACACACAGTTCTTCATCTATCTCCAAAGTTCGTTCCGCTATAATTCTCATCATCCCAATTGCATCCCTGGTTCCTTTTCCTCTTCTAAATCCAAACTGATCTTCTCCAAGTACATCCTCTATTTTCCTTTCAATTCTTCTTTTAAGTATCTTTGCTATTATCTTTGCTGTATGTGCAATAAGACTTATTGTGCGATGGTCGCTGCATTTTGTAGCTTTTGTCTTTTTCTTTAAGGCAATCATTGTAACTTCTGTAAAGTCCTTGGGCCACTCTCCACTTTCATATATGGTGTTCATTAGTTTTGTCAGTGTTTTCAAACCACCTTCTCCCAGTAACTTGAGCACATCTCCAGGTACATCATCATCTCCTGTAGCCTTTCCCTTCCTCATTTCCTTGATAGCTTTTTCCACCTCACTTTGTAAAATATATGGTCCTTTCTCGTCTGTATCTACTTCTTCTTCCGGTTCAACTTCTAAGGTTTCTGGCCGATTAGGTCGATCATATAGTTCTGAAATATAATTTTCCCAAATTTTCAGCACTTGCCTCTGATCTACTATTCTATTCCCCTGGGAGTCTTCGATGCCAACATTTTGAATCCCATGATTCTCTTTCCATCCTAGTTCTTTTGTCTTCATGTACATCAAATCATAACGGCCTGTTCTTTGAAATTCCATAATCTCATTACATATCTTCTCAAGATATTCCTTTTTGGCCCTGTCCGTGGCTCTTTTCAATTCATTCCTCAGTCTCCTGTATTTCCTCCTGCCTTCTTCATTGTTGACATTCTTCCATTTCCTTCGCTCCTCCATTTTACTCATCATCTCCTGTGTAACCCATGGTTTTCTTGCTATCTTCTCAACTTTACCTACCAAATCACTGATAGTATCTAACATGCATTCTTTTATATCGTTCCACTGCGCTTCAGCATTTCCGCTTTCACCTTCAATTGCACCGAGTTTCTCTTCTAGAGTCTCTTGCACGCTTTGTCTTTGAGCATATAACTTCTCCAAATCCCATCTGGGTCTGCGCTTTCGAAATCCTATAATTTTCTTCAACCTGGTTCGGAACTTGGCAACCAGCAAGTTGTGGTCAGAGTCAATGTCTGCCCCAGGAAGCGTCTTCACATCCTTCACACTGTTTCTGAATCGATGTTTCACAAGGATGTAGTCCAGCTGATGCCTCTTCCAATCCCCAGGTGCCTTCCATGTGTAAATTCTTCTCTTTGGCTTCTTGAACCAAGTGTTGGTAACAATCAATCCATTTCGTTCACAAAAGTCAATAAGCATTTGACCTCTGTGATTCCGTCTTCCTAGTCCATGTGATCCAACAATATTCTGATATGGTTCATCTCCAACAATGCTGTTCCAGTCTCCCAATATGATGCTGTTTGTGTCTCCTCTTCCATCTTCCTGAAGAATTTCTTCAATTGTGTCATACACTTTTTCCACTTCATCATCTTCATACTCTGATGTTGGCATGTACACTTGTATAATCAGTATATCTACCGGTTCCGCCTTTAACTTCAGAGCAATAATTCTGTCATTACAAGCAATCTTCTTAACAACACTCCTCACTACACTTTTATGCACCACTATTGCCACACCTCTTTCGGCCCGTTCACCTCCAGAATAATACACTGTATAATCACCACTTCTTATTTCACCTTGTCCTTTCCACTGCACTTCGCTGACACCTAAAACAGACACCTCATTCTTCTGCATTTCCGTTTTCAAACTCTCCAATTTGCCTGCTTGATTCAAGGTCCTTACATTCCATGTTCCAATCTTGTAGCCATGATGTTCCTTCTGATCTTCGCACTTTTTCTTGTTGTAACGGCTGCATGACATTTCCTCTAGAAACACTCCTCCCCCCCGGAGATAGCATATGAACGAAGTTACAATTTTTCACTTGGCTTTCCAGAAGTATCAACTTTGCTCTGAATGCCTTGATAAGTGCAAATAAATCACAGAGTAAGTTATGTTCACCCTGCAACTTTAAATTCAAATGGTTCACCAGATCAGCAAAAAATGCTAATTTCGAAAGCCACTCTGTATCTGATAAAAGTGGTTCGTGATGGTTTTTCTCGGTAAGAAATATATCAGTTTCATTCCTGAGCTGAAAGAAGAGCGAAAGAACCTTTCCACAGCTAAGCCATCGAACTGCAGTATAATATGTCATGTCAATAAGCTCGGAATCACATTTACCAGTACTCACTGAAAAATTAGTTCAATTGGCGCATTTCTGCACAATTCTTTCGTGGGCCGGATAAAATCACATCGCGAGTCGCATGTGGTCCGCGGGCCGTAGTTTGGATACCCTAGGTCTAGACTTACGTTCGGGAGGTAACGTATTGGAATTTTGGCCGGGACACCGGGTACCATGTGACTTTGCTTTACCCCAGTCCCTCCAGGCAAATCCTGGGATGGTGCCTCCTATAGAATCCCTATAGTCAACCATTCTTCTATTGCCCAGCAGTTGACACTATAATTTAGCCACTGAGAACATCGTAAAATGACCCACAAGAAACTGATAGGTGTTTATAATGATTCACACATACCTTGTTGGAAGATGTCAAGATAATACAGATTACGGCTAAAACCTTAACAAATCTCGTAATACATATATATATACACGCTGAGAGCAATTAAACAAGAAACAAACTCCGTGACCTGTAGTCCGCAAGGGAACTATAGTGACCGAGCGACCGCCGCTTGTCGGCGAAGTCAGTGTGGATAGAGGTGTCGCGTGGTCAGCGCAACGAATCCTCACGGCCGTTAATCGCGATTTTCTTGACCGGAGCCGCTATTTCCTTGAAATAGCTCCTCAATTATCCTCACGAGGATGAGTGGACCCCGTTCCAGACACACTGATTCTCAGAAAATCTGGTAGCGCCGGGAATGAAACCCGACCTCTGGATCTGTAGCCAGGAACTCTGACCACTAGACCACAGAGGCGGTCACTGACAGCAATTAGTCTAACAAAATATAGTCATTGTAAGTCTCGATATTAAAATGTATCTTGACACTGACTCACATAAACAATACAATAAAGTATACTTTTAAAACAATAAATGAATACTTCGTAGAACGGAAGTGTAATTTAAATTATCAAAGAGGTGAACTCACCTGGGGCTCTAAAACCCTCATAAAGATTTCTTGTGTCGGTGGCAAAACATATTGATGTGGAATCTGAAACTCAATCTCCGCTGTCTCCACGGTACTTGGTCCCGAGTTCCACACCTGACCGCAAAAGAAATCCTAGTTAATACTTTCCATTTTCGGAAATTTTGTGAGGTGAACTGCTGTTGATCCTTAGTTAGATGTATATTTGTGCCACTTCGATTTTATCACTTTATTTAGAGTGGTGTTTTAATGGTGCTGGTGTATGGAACTGGCAGGGCATACTACTATTAAACAGGGTATTTCAAAAGTATTTTAATCACCGCTTTTTCACATAAGACATAATTAAACTTGTAAACAATTTGATGTCTTGAATATCAAAGGACAATGTAAATGCAGTCGCTTTCTCGCTGTAGTGAAGCTCTGCAAATATTTTCCAAATTACCTGGAACGTATGGCTTAGCGTCAGATCCTTAATGTATGTGTTCCCCTTTGTCATATACACAATTTGATCCTGACTGGGTATCCTGGAATGAAAAGCAATTCACTTATTACGACCAGCAACAACAAAGTTATTCCAATAAACTGGAGAAAACATCAAATCTCATCATTTCCTAGAACCTACAATATCCTATAGGCTAATGTCACAAAAGTGTCTAAAACCAGGCATTTACATTGGCATCCATGTTTCTGTTTCACTTTAATTTCCTCAACAGTCGTAATGACCATGTAAAACCCCGTACCATGATCACAGAACCGTGGAAATGAGAGTAGTTCATGTAAATATGTTCCATTTTATATAATGTTCAGTTTGCGTTGAATGCAATGCTTGTAAGTATTACGTATATTTGTACGTTAAGACATGTATCAATGACAAAGTCAACCAAACGTTATAGACTAGGAATACTGCATAATATTTATGTTGTTATAATTTAATTCATAAAGCAATATTTCTCGTCTAAATTATATGTTTCTCCTTTTTGATCAAATCTAATTTTATCAGAAGTTCTAAAAGCAGAGAAAAGAATTAAGTAAAAAAAATTGCGTTTGAATGACACCTCCTGAAAGATTTACGTCAAATATTTCTGTTACAGAACTTCACATGCCCAGGCCGATCTCCTTTCTATAATAACGGGAAGAAACATGTAAACACTTGGGATGCGGGTTCGAGTATTACGTCTGGGACTTGATGCGCAAGATAATAATTCAATTCATTTTAATTCTTTAATATTTATATTCCGAGTCAACAGCGACAAGGCCAATTACAGACACAGCACAGTGCAGATACAAACACTACATAAAGTCAAAGACAAAATGAAGGCAAGCACTGGAGGAAAAACACATTAATAGTGAAAAGTAAACAAACAAACAAACGAACGAATATGAGGAGAGGTAACAACAACTACATAACACAGATCATTAGGATTTTGAACAAATACTATTAAAATTTAAGGTTAATTAGTATAAATGTAATTGAGAGAAACGGCTCCGACCGCAAATATGTCGAGATCTTTACCCACCGCGTTGGCAGCACAGACGCACCGAGCAGAAGGACAGTGTTTATTAGGGGGACAAACGTCAAATAAAGAAAGTCCATAAAAATGTTTGGAGGAATATGAAGGCTAACATTTTCCAAAAGGGAAGCTCAGGATTTAAGGCCATGATAGACCGGAACAAAAAAAAAGTGCATTAGGGTCACGTCTCCGTTTACGTAAAGATTGTAGACTTAATTTCTCTAAGACAACGGTATAAGTATATGGAACATGAGGGGAAAACAATAAAAATAGACGGACCCAAACTTCTACTAGATGCGCTCGAGCACCAATAATAATAATTCAATTCAATTCAATTCATGTTTATTTACGTGCAATAACTTAACAGCACAGTGGCCAATTACAAAGTCAGCACGAGTATATAAGGTACAGAAAATAATTAAAACAAAATACAAATATGACAAATAAATCTGTGAATATAAATCTAAAGAAGACTGAAATATATACATACATTTATGAAATATTACAAATGTTGCTAATAATGCTAGTAACTAAATACTAAGAGAAGACACCTGTGAGTGATAGCTTAAAATTAATAAAATTATTCAATTCAATTCAATTCATGTTTATTTACGTGCAATAACTTAACAGCACAGTGGCCAATTACAAAGTCAGCACGAGTATATAAGGTACAGAAAATAATTAAAACAAAATACAAATATGACAAATAAATCTGTGAATATAAATCTAAAGAAGACTGAAATATATACATACATTTATGAAATATTACAAATGTTGCTAATACTGCTAGTAACTAAATACTAAGATAAGACACCTGTGAGTGATAGCTTAAAATTAATAAAATTAATAACAAGTCAATAAATTAAAACCAATTACATAAGAAGATTAAAGTTAGCCGAGGTATACACATTTGTAGGGAATGAAAACACTAATCAAGTAACACCGTAAAAGTTTTGGTACATGCTTGTAAAATATGATTCAGAGAAACCGCTCCGTCTGCAAATATGTCGAGATCTTTACCCACCACGTTGGTAGTAAGGGCGCACCGAGAAGAGGGACAGTGTCTTTTTGAGGGACGAAAGCTAATAATAATAATCGGGACCAGTAAGTACCTGATAACTGACTTCAAGTAACGTCATGAAAGTACGAAATTAGTCACCAAGCCTTAGCACTGCAGGACCACCAACCTTATGTAGGCGGGCAGGTTGTTGTTATCAGTACCTACATTAGTAAAAACAGAATGGCTGGAGATTGAAGAATATTATAGAGAAACTCTGAAGGAAGAAGCATAGCAGATCGAAAGAAGTGGTGGCTGTCAATGGATGGGTTTCCTTTCTGTGGCCTCAGTACGCAACACACGATCAGTCTAAGCTGAAATCCGGTTTGAAGTCGCAGTACTCACCCAGCTATTGTCATATCCGCCTGGATCACAATTGGCAGTACCAACTCCTTATGATTATCGCTGGGGTTGTTGTCATTCCCAGCGCTTGTCACGTTCACTTTGAAGGTCAGGGTTTTCGTGCCGGCAGGTACATCCTTCATGCTCATCACCAGGTCCATCGTGTACTGAAACGCGAGGTGTCACGATAAGTCCATCCTGTGGAAACGGGTCTCTTCATTGCAGGAATGGGAATAGTTTTGTTAGGCAGTCGGGGGGGGGGGGTTATTTCGAAATCACCACATTTCACAGAACCTCACGAGAAAGAAAACTGTAGTTAAAACTGCTAAATGACAACCAATAATTGGCACTGCCATGTAAAATAATATACAAGAACAATATTATTAATGAGCAAGTCAGGCAGGATATTATGAATTTTGATTGGTGATCTCAAGGAGTTAGGGCATGCATTAAACCGAATCTAGATTGGGTCCTATACGTCTTCATCTTATACAGTTGTAGGTTTAAAAGGAAGGTAAAATTGTTCCTGTGCTTATCTAATTAAGCACTACGCTATGAATGCGTATGAGGGAGTGGATGTATAGATCCGCATTTTATTGGCCTCTGCAATAGCTGGGGATATTATTATTATTATTATTATTGGAGGGGGTGGGTTTCCCCATGCACCGCGACTAATAGTCTATTGTACGTCCCCTTTTGATATTCTACCAGTCGCCATACCCTGCCGGTACTGGTGCTCGCTATCAGACCCGTTCAGCCAGCGAGGCTGGCAGTGGTACCCGATAACTTCCCCATCTACTGGAGGCATGGAAACTACTTGGACGGGAAACGTTGCCTAATTTTGCTCAGAGGTCTCCTAGAGACATGAGGATCTTTTACGTGCCGTAAATCTACGACACGGAACCCACGGCTTAAACTCCCTCCAGGAGGACTTGTTCCCTGAATTTTTCCGCCCTTAAAAATTCCACGACCTCCGCCGGGATTAAACCCGCGTACCTTGAGTCATGAGGTGGGAACGTTACCCCTAGACTACGGAGGCCGCTTTAGTTGGGAATTAGTAGCCATCTTCACCCCCCTTCACCTTCACAACCGGTATCCCTTGGACAGGAGGCTGGGTGGACCCCAGAGGCGGTCTGGACGACAGGGACAAAATAAAATTCTTGATCCTACCGCGACTCGAACTTCAACCCCTCAGTCGCCCAGCCCGTAGCCAGTCGCTATATTGATTAAGCTTCTAGTTGTAGGTTTAGCAAATGAGTATTATAAAATCCTTAAAGAGGGTCCCTAAAGAATACAATTCACGTCAAAATGCAGGTTATGTAACTCGAAGTTAGTCGGAAACTAAAAATTCCGCAGCTTTTATCAGAAATGTTTCAGCAAACGTGTTGTCTAGAGTGAATTAGCAAATTATTTCATGAACACCAAGTCTGATGAGCTTCGCTCAGGCCCTTGGTAACTTCCATGAACAGAATTGTAGTGTCAGGCCATTGCCTTGGTATATTCCTATCCGTTCTGTCTCTTTTTATACTCCTTATAAAATGTTAAGATATCGATTAGAAATCGATTCGTCGCAACGAATGTGATGAATAGAATAATTACGTTTTTCTCCAAAGGATAACCAATATCGCACACGAGGACGTAAGTTTCCTTCCTGTCCTGATTTGACAAGTCATAGCAGATTGAAGGAATTTCGACAACCGGTGTGACCTTGGGAATGATCAGGTTGACACGCGTAAAGAAGGCCGGTTCTCCAATATTTTCCACCTCTAGTCTTATACCAAGAGTCTGCTTCTCTCCTAGAATGAATGTTTCCCTGTAACACAGTTGTCACATGTCAAGTATTACAAAAAATTACCGTTCTAGATTGAATCATAATATTATGAATCCTGTGCTGGGAATAAAACAAATTTCAGTCAGGATCGGTGATGATTCATTAGGCAAACGGTTCTAAGTAAATTACATAATTGCAATATTCATGAACGAAAAATGCAGAATCACAGCGCTGTTATTTAGATGCTCAAAAATATATCAGCATGTTCAATCGCTATAATATGACAATTTTAGGATTTGGAATGTTCGAGTATGAAAGAAGAGAGATTCAGAGATGCTCAAGAGTTATGAAGAAGTAATATTCCAGTAACTTCGATATATGGCCTGGCCATAGCTCAAGCGGTTAGTCGCTGGTTTCCCACCGAGGCGGCCGGGTTCGATCCCGGGTCTGGTCATGTGGGATTTGTGGTGGATAAAGTGGTGCTGGGGCGGGTTTTCTCCGAGTACTTCAGTTTCCCCTGACAATCTTCATTCTACCAAATTCTCCAACATCATAATCACCCGGGGCAGGCTACAATAGGCCAATCAGTGACCGCCGTGCTGAGTGGACCCAGTTGGACTCCACCCCCCACTAAGGGAATTAAAAAAGAAAATCTTCAATATATTTTCGCCGCAGATCAAGTATTTTTTTTCTGGCGGGAGCTGATACATATGTGGTACTGGAATTAGGATTTTGGAAAAAAAAAATGTTGTTCGTTTCGCTGTTTAAAAATATTATTTATGCACTGAGATTTTAACCACAGTCGTGAAGTTTTAATGGAAAATTTTCATTAATATTTTTAAAATTAATTGTTTAACGTAAGCTTAATAAAGAAATTATAAAACAGAATGCCGTCTTCTGCGATGGGGCGCCATGTAGATCTTGTGTGAACCGACGTTTCGGAGGAATGTATCGCCTCCATTTTCAGGGTAGATTTATCCTTAAGATGTAGGCGATACGCTCCTCCGAAACGTCTGTTCGCACAAGATCTACACCGCGCCACATCCCAGAAGACGGATTCTTCATAGTCACCGCTGTGAAAACCTCAAATCTTATATATTATAAACAAATTCGTTAACTCATTAACTCCATCGTGTAAAATTATTCGTAAGAAGCGAATAGCCGCTCAACTGACAAAGATATTACCGCCCACCCCCTTTTGAAGACTCCTTACAGAGTCTAGCAAACTCCGTGAAGTTTGACGTCCTATGTCATGTGTCGTTATATGGCAGCTGTTTAAGGTGGAGGTTTGTGGGTGTTCGCACAGTCCCTAAAGGAGGGAGGGAGCCATCTTCTCTTGTCTGCAGTCGGGATCTGCTTACTGAGACCATTGTATCTGGAAACCGCCTCTTACGTCCTTATCCTAAATTAAATGATTTGCGAAAGGTAAAAGTGAGGTTCGCCGGTCAGGGTAGCCGAGCGGTCTAAGACATGTACTGTCTTCGCTCGCTTGGAAACCGGGATCGTGGGTTCGAATCCCACTCAGGGCATGGATGTTTAGTTTGTGTGTGTGAGTTTTCCTGTGTTTGTGTACAGGCCTTGCTACGAGCTGATCACTCGCCCAAGGAGTCCTACCGAATGTGTAAGATCTAGAAAAACCGAAGTGAACGGAGAAGTTCATGGAGGTAGGCCTAGACCCACTGGGGCTGTAGTGCCAAGGGAAAAAATAGTGAGGTTCTTCCTGAGCTTAATTAAGCATAACATCATGAAGATATATGAGAAGTGGAGGTATAATTCCACTTGTCCTTAATCTCGACATCCAGATGTTAGTGAATGATCAGTTTCAGTGAGAAGAAAATCCCTGATAGCGACTGGATAGGAGATTAGATGGGCCCAGGGATAATCTGCATGCAGGAGAGAAGAAAAATATAAGTTGACTCTGAGGAATATCGAACCCAAGCTTCAAAGTCTAGGGAATTACCAACAAATTATTACTACTTTTTCATACTGGACTACATTAAATACTTACTCAATTCCCATAAACCTTGCATCAATTTTAATATCCGGTGTGCACACAAAACTTCTACAGCCGGTCTCAAAAGCGACCATTGTAGTTATGATAGTAGACTGAGCGCTGTCCAGTACAGGACATTCCATGCAGAACTCATCTGGAAGTGATTATTCTGAAATTATGTTCATGATATTGAAAGTTAAAAATTTAGTGTAATAATAATAATATAAATAAGTCTCTTCTCCTCAAATATATTTCTTCTTTTTTTATATAATTTCCTGACGTTGAATTCCGGATATTTTTGCTTCAAACAATCAACAGCCCTAATGAGTAAAAACAGACAGACCTGATATAATCTTGCGACAAAATATGATAAGCTTATACTTTTCTCATTTATAGTCTTCCAGCTTTTGTTATTGTCTCCGCTAAAGTCAGGCAATATCAACATCACTACAAATTTTCTTATGAACCCTCAGCAGTAACCGAAGGACAAAGATGTGGTTTTTTGAAGTTTCTTTCAGCTGCGTAACTTCGTAAATGTAACCGAAAGTGCAACAACCTTAGCCGCGAGCTTCCGAAGGAAATGAATACTCAAATTGCATTCACCGCTTGCTCTATGTATTTAAGTAACTTATACATATACAGTTTTTTCATATATACATATATGAAATAGAAAGAAAATCGATCAAATTGACACAAGCAATAACGCTTCCAATTTGCATTTTAGAGGTGCCCAGTACGAATCTCGACCAGGACAGCAACTATCTCCATTTATGTATTTCGTGGTTTTCCTCGGGCACTCAAGTTGAATTTCAAGATAGTACCACAATTTATACCACGATAGTTTACTTCCTCATCCCTCCGAATTTATTATTTAAGTTCATCTGACTTCAGCGTTTTATAATCTGACAGAACCGTTGAATCAACCATGAATATGAATGTGTTATATTTAAATAACTCTTATTAATATTATTATTAATAATAATACATTATATTCTATAGTGTTCCCAAAAATGAAATTTAGTTTAAATTTTTAAATGTAGTCCGTCGAAAACTCTAATACCTTTTAAACCATACGTTAAACAGGAAGCTATGTAACTTGTGCTTATCTTTTATTCCTTTTTCCTCTGTAAATGGGGAATGCAGAAATCAAGTGGGGAAAAACATTTATTGCACTATAACACGAATTTTTACGATGTTCTTATTCGTAAGCCCTGGACAGATACTGAGATAAGAAATGACCTGATGTACTGTTACTTAGAAAATTGTAAAACATATTGGCCTTACGTAGAATGAAACTGAGTTTAAATAAGAATTCCTTCAAGGCCAGAGAAGTGCATGACCCACCGTCCCACCCCCCTCAAGTCACACAAACCCATAGCATGCGTACGCAACCAAGAAAACTCGCTGTAATGATGAAAAATGGTTTCGAAGTGATTAATTCCGTTCCTTGGTTTCGTATCTATATATTCTGTATGCAGTGTATGTATGAAACGCGCAGTTTCCTTACTTCACAAAGTTTGTTCATTCTGCAACGTTTCTCATACTGCTCATACAAGAAGATGTTTGCAGAGAAACTGACAAAATAAAACTCCGAGGCTTTAGTCCGCAAGAAAATTGTACCGACCGAGCGACCGCCGCTTGTCGGCGAAATTAGTGCCAACTTTAGCGGATAGAAGGTGCCGTGTAGTCAGGGCAACGAATCTCCACGCCGTTAATTTAGGTTTTCTAGACCGGAGCGGCTATTTCCTTGAAATAACTCCTCAATTACCTTCACGAGGCTGAGTGGACCCCGTTCCAGACCCACTACTTCTCAGAATATTTGGTAGCGCCGGGAATCGAATCCCTGACCTCTGGATCTGTAACAAGAAACTGTGACCACTAGACCACAGAGGCGGTCGTTTGCAGAGTAAGAACTGATGAAATTGTGATTAGGTTGTTTCTCATGACGAAAAGTAACATTCCTTAGTTCTTTTATCTCAGTATCTTAAATATACTACATATCCCAGTGGTAGTTTGGCATGGATCCTGTAAGTCGGAATAGCCCATTGCCATCCAACGGCTAGCTAAAACACATTTCCGTGACAAGTTGGAATAGTTCATTGCTGAGCAACGGTTCAGTGAACACTTCCCTGTGGCAAAGAATAAACACAGAAAAACAGAATAATAGAGGAACTGAAAGACATAGTGAACTATATTCGGTTCACGTGGAAGTTAGTTCAGTCATAAGGGAGTCACAATTCGGTCATGAGAAGTTCAGTTTTGAGCTGCGGAGGGCTAACCAGGGAACAACATACCGACTCGTAAATCAGAACCAAGTCAGTCACGTAGAAGAGAAGACACTAGTAGTCCAGTAAGGAATGGAGCGAGTCTTAGGAAGCCATGGATTGTGAGCTGTTATAAGTGATTATAACTGTAATAGAACTGTCATTAAATCCAGACATTCCATCCAGAACACATTACTATTCGTCACGACAACCCCTCATATGTTACAGTATTCTAAGTTCAGTTATAATGTACACACTCACCTGCAGCACTGTCACGTGGTCCTCTTGGTTGAACCTTATTTGGATTGTTAGTTAATTCATAGGTCATCGCCAGAAGTAACGGCTCTGTTCTGTATACAATCTGCTGCTATTAAAGTAAAGATAAAGTATTTCAGTTTCAGAATCTGAAATGCAACTTCTGTCAATATAACTGATTACCTGTAATTAAGAGCTAAAATTGTGTGACGATGGTACATTAATACAAATATTAGTTTTTGGACATTATCCTTCGTCCTGTCTTCATCCATGACATTGCCCTGTTTATTTTTCAAAACGCAGTTTTTTGGAGATTGGATTCTGCCTCCGTCTTCAGGTAAAACCTACTCAGTTTGGCCCAATCAATAGAGCTAGTCCATATCTCCGCTTGTCCAGAAAATGTGAGAGCTCGATACCTCACAACTTTATGGGCCTCCACGGACTGTTACATTTCTAGCGTTACTTTTACGACCAGTTGCTATAGGATGGTGACTGAGCTATCCAATTTCACCTATGGTTTCTTATAATTTTCATCTGAGAAAATGAATAAAAAATTTAGGGGAGAAAATTGTATTAATTTTTGTGGGCTTAAAACATTAAATGAACTTCACCTAAGAGATTTGATTTAGAATGCAAAATGAAGTGCTTAGATTTTTCTGTACTGAAGAGCAAGAGTTTGAATTTTCCAAACGAATCAGTGAATCAGATTACAAGACGGTGTTATTCTGATATTAACTTACAGTATTTTGAACCCTCAAATCTTTGCACCACTGTTTCCCACGCCGGAGTGTAATATTGTAAGCATGCGTGTTGGTCCTTCTGAATTCGTTGGAGATAAAATTAGCTCTTCCGAACGACAAATCAACTTGCAACGTCACTTTAGCATCTGGTCAGAATAAAGAAAGACAGAACATAGTAATGAAGATAATTAGGTCTATTGACAAAGGTTGTATCATAAGATAAAAATATAATTAGCTTCAAGTTGCAATCTGTATTCCCAACAGAGCGGACAAAAATTTCATTGTAAAATGAGGCACCGGCCAAGCAATTAATATCAAATAATACTAAGCCTACACCACGGGGTCTCCAAGCAGTTTACTACATGTATACAAGCCATGAATATATCGCTATATGTCCGCTGGAATATAACAAAATTGCAACAGCTGACTTCATGATATGCAACATCACAAGAAGAGTTTTTAACCATATTTTAGTTCATAATTTTCTTTTTTTTAATAAGTTTATAATTCATTGTATTATTATACCTTGTATTTTATAATGCAACAACTATCAAGTATCCAGCCTTACTGTCACAATGAAATTGCAGTTCAATAGTGTGAGAATATAATAATCATGTGTTTTGCCTGATGATGGCTTTAAAAGCCGAAACATGTAGCTAAGGTAATGTTGACCATGACCGTTATGTTGTTGTGTTACGACGGACTCCAATAAAGAATTGTATAATTAGGTTCTGTTCTGATTTTATTTCACATGCTTACGTAATATCAGGGGTTTGACATTGAATAATCATAAATGTTGGGAAGGTCGAGAAATATGATTAAAATATTCAATTGTAAATCCCTGAATACATATACCAGAAGACACTGAAGAAAAATACTTTTATGTGCTCAATATTTTAAACAAGCTCGTGATCCTACATTATTCTAAATTAGACAAGATTTTGCAGATGCATTAGCTGACAACTAATTCCATGGAATAGAACCAATTTGAGAGACCAACAGTAGCTCACCTTTCCAATATATTCCGCCCCTCATGAAACCTGAAGTTTAATTACCGTGTTCCCTCACTTTGTTAACAAAATACAAGACGTGACTTACCCACGGTGTCTGGAACACTCCAGCCTGTGTACGAGAGACAGGATGTGCAGGAGAAATTGAAGGCCTTACGGCTGACGCTTCTGGTACTAGTGTTTAGTGTGGGTTTAAAGGTGATGATGGGATGACTCTTCAGCACAACAGCATGTCCCGATTTAAACGCTCCCACAGCAATATCTAAAAAGTGGAGGTATTCGGGTCATCGGTTTTGTTCTTTCAATAAATATTACTTTGCATTTAAATTCCTTGTTTCTGTAATCTACATGTAATGCATTGACCGCCTCTGTAGTCCAGTGGTCAGAGTTCCTGGCTACAGATCCAGAGGTCCGGGTTCGATTCCCAGCACTACAAGATTTCCTGAGAAATTGTGGGTCTGGAACGGGGTCCACTCAGCCTCGTGAGGATAACTGAGGAGCTACTTAAATGGAAAAGTAACGGCTCCGGTCTAGAAAACCGAGATGAACGGACATAGGGATTCGTTGTGCTGACCACGCAACACCCTCTATCCGCTAATGTTGGCACTAAGTTCGCCGACAAGCGACGGTTGCTCGGTCGGTACAGTTCGCTTACGGACTAAATCCACGAAGTTCTTTTTTAAATGTAATACATTTCCAACATTAGGGCCAAATTTTAGATAGACATTGAGCCGTCCTGTTCAATACGTATTACAGCCATTTATGTAATAAAGTTGGTACTGGCATACAAACGTCATAGAAGAAAGCTAACGAAGAAAGTGTTGAAAGGTGTTAGTCTTAAAAACTGTGCAGTAGTACTAAAAGTGTGATCATGAGTCTCATTCAGTTTCGGCGTGAGCAAATTAAAATGAAACGAATAATTACAGAAGTGTTAAACTTGTGCTGGTGTGTGAATATTTTAGAACAATAATTATATAGACATTAATGCGATTCTTTTAATTCCTTAAAGGCACAACGCTACAGCAAGAAGCGCATTCTGTTGAGGACACCGCGTGGTAAAGAAACAGAAGGAAAAGACAGTAGAGTATGACCCGCTGGCATCGAAAGTTTAAGGGAAATTTCGATACAGAAATTCGGTTTTTATAGGCTGATTCCTCAGAAAGTAATTTCTTTCTAGAAAAAGTACAAATACCCTTACATATAAATTATTTAGAATAAATACTGAATGTAAGATATTTGTTATAATAAATAGTGATGTAATTCTTTAGGACATAACATCGTTGCTGTTCAAAGGCAACTTGCATCTCTATTTAAGGAAACGTCACAAAAATGCATGAGCTAACGTTTCTACACATTGCTTGAAGCAGTTCTATATGTAGGAAAAATTATATCGACTATAAGTGCGACGATATTCTTAGAGTCTTGACGGATCTGAACCCCATAGGTTTTCTGCCAAGATATAGCCCTTATGGAGCCGTATCTGATATATTTCCATTTATTTCCTGGTAGGTTCTGCAGTCGAAGTGACTAATGGTGTCAGATGTAGCCTCTACATAAACATTGTATGATTTCGCCTTTAAATAGCAAGGAAATTAATAAAATGTTTCTAAAATTTATTCAGATACAGTCCGTTGAAATTAACAATAAACTGAAAATATCAAATTCTGTATGTTACAGGCTGATTCCAAAGAAAACCTTCCTCATTTTAAACAAAACGCTGCTAGTTCATTCGTGACATATTACATAACTTTTATTCATAAGATGTAATACTGCCCGAGTGTTCTATGCTATAGTAAATCTTAAACTGCCTAATTTTAGCTTTTCACTGAATGGTACAAAACGTTTCTTATACTCGTATATAAGAGCGAGCGAGAGAGAGAAATAGACTGGATTCAGGTGGTTTAGGGCAGGACCAATAGAGGATTATTGGCTTTCGGCATTAAATTTACTTTCTGAATTTGTGAAATAAGGTCAATCCCTTTGGGTCGGAAAATATTGAGAATTTATTGTGTGAAATTTGAAAGTTAATACTGAAGAAATGACCTAACTTATGTAAGGTTTAAATGAAATAACGAAGAAAATAGAATCAGTAAAATTTACCATCGAATTTACTGATTGAAATGCACAAGTTTTAGTACCCGTCGTGAGTGATCGAAATATAATATTTCAAGTCATATGGAGAACGACGGTTAATGGTATTAAACAGAGATGAAGACTTTGCTTATTTGTCAGACCTACCTAAGACGATTAATGAAAAAGATATATGACAGCTTTATTTTCGCGTGAGGAGTTGGACAAAGAATGGGTCTGATTGGTTTTCAAAGTATTTATAAGAATAAAAATATGTATTCCAATTTATATTGTGTATGCATATCTTCTGAAAGCGTTCCTTTCGATACGCAAATCCAGTTGATGACATTTTTTTTGCAGATATGCAATTGTTACAAAGCCAATTAACATTAAGATCTATTTTATTGCGGGGCACGGTGTAGTATACATACATACATACATACATACATACATACATACATACATGTAGCTGGTTGAAGCACTATGTTAAAAGCCAGAAGATCTCGGATTCGAATCCCTACCAGGTAATTGGATTTGTCAATTGACCTATTACTTCCAGCCTCACTATGGTCCTGGGATCGACTCAGCCTCTAAGAGAAATGAGTGCTAGAATTCTTCCTGGGTAGTAAAGTGCGGCCGGCGCGTAAGGCTGACAGCCTCACTGCCATCTGTGGGCCGATTGTATAGAAAATGTGGGCGCCTCGACGTCTCACAACCTTATGGGCCTTCACGGCCTGCTACAGGGACAGCTTTACCTTACCTTTAAATTTTTATCTATTTTATTACATGTGAATGATATTACAAATATTTTAGTTGAAATTCATTGGGTATATATATTTTACGATATCTGCAATCATTTTCTGTCATGTGAAATGATGTGAAATTCATGAAAATCAATATGTTACGTAAAATTTGTGTTGTATGAGAGCAGTATAGAACAAATTTAATTCTCCAGACAACTGTTAGAGTAGGTTCCCAGTCCAAAGTCATATAATTTCTTTGTGTGATTCTGAAAATGAAGACAGTAGGAAATATGAAAGGATCCAATTTTCTTATCATGCTTTCACTTCCTGCATGTCTTACAGCGAATATGTTATAATATTTAAATATAGTGATTTCCTGGAAAACAAAAATTCTATGAAGACTAGCAGTTTTACCACAGTGTAATTTCAAGAGGTTCTTCCTGAGTGGTACCTGTTCATCAAATCATCAGATTTCGTCTCTGTTTCATATTTCTATCGCCAATTACACCTATTCACGTACCGTTGTAATGGTTTCCATCTACATCTGCACCTTTCGACAAGCTAATTCCGAAGCCCTTAATTTGCGGGTCGATGTTTTCCGCTTGTATAATCTGTGCTGGTTCGTATTTGATACCGTCCACACTTCCGTGATAGATATACACAACGCCATTTCCTTCATAAGGCGCACCCACTGCAATGTCTGCAAAAGAAAACAGCTTCAGTACAGTTCTTAGAGCTGCTGACAGAGGTCGCTTGTTATAAGAAATCATTTTCAAACAATATAGCAATAATTAGGAAGAGAGAACCTATATTTTAAATCTTGTTCATTTTTTGTTTCACTTGTTGTTGCCTTTGCATTTAGGTACTTGTCCTAGTACTGTTTCTAGCCATGTGGCTAAGGCAGAGCTAGGGATCTATATTTTCACTAGAATACCTAACAAACAACAAGGAGACGAGCCCTTCTTGAGAAGCGGTCACTTGTGCAGCTACTCGAGAATTTTCCCAAATTCTAAGAAAACCGAAGGTTCATTTTCGTGTTCGCATGAGCCCTTCACTGGTCTCTATCCTGAGCCAGAGCAATATAGTCCATACCATACCATTATATCTCTCTGAGATCCATTTTAATATTACCCCTGCACCTACGTCTAAGTCTTCCTTATGGTCTCTTTCCTTCTGGCTTTCCCACCGGTATTCTACATGCACTCCGCTTCCCCCCCTTCGTGCTATATGCCCTGCTCATCCCATTTTCCTTGACCTGATCATTCTCATTATATGTGGCAAAGAATATAAGTTATGAAGCTCCTCATTATGCAATTTTCTCCAACCTCCTGTTACTTCATCCCTCTTCGGTCCAAATATTCCCCTCAGCACCCTGTTCTCAAACACCCTCAGTCTACGTTCCTCCCTTAATGTTTATGGTATGCTCCTTGTTGTGTATCATATGAAAGATATATAATGGGACAGTCAATACAACAATAATTCTGAAAAGATAAAATAGACACTACTGTGGCACCATTTGTTTTTATTAGCTGTTGGTGGTACCGCTACATGTTTTGACAATTTTCTTGGGTCATCTTCAGGAGTAAAATAATACTGGTACTAGTTCTTGAATTGCGTCATTGATCAATATGTATTCATAATGTGTTTATATGAATTTTTATATTAACAAATACGTACAAATTAATTTAAATGCCGTTCAAATTTAGATAAAACTTGACATTAAAAGGATAGAAACTGAAATTAAAATTAAAATTAGAAATAAAATGGCGATTAAGCTACTTATAACTAATATTATAAGTCTTACTTAAGACTTTGTGACCTCTACATATCTGTATATATTTTTTTATTGCTAGTGGGGTGGGACTAAGTCCCTTGCACTGCGGCCACTTCTGGCCTATTGTACCAGCCCCAGATGATAGGTGAGGGTGATTGTGGAGCAATTGTTGGAATGAAGATTGGCAGGGGAAACCGAAGTACTCGGAGAAAACCTGCCCCAGCACCACTTTGTCCACCAAAAATCCCACTTGACCAGAACCGGGATCGAACCCGGGCCGCTGCCAGCAACTATCCGCTTGAGCTATGGCACGGCCTTACATATCTGTATATGTGTCTTTTGGATTTTCCACTGTGGTAGTGATAGTTGTGATATGGGTAAACACTTGCTGGGATATTTCCTCAGAATCTGAGTCGTGTTGCTTTTGACCTTCATGGAAACTGAGTTGTACCATCTTATATATACATTACGATCGACATTATGTAGGGTGCTTTGTATATTCGTATCTATAATGGTTACCTATTGTCGTGTAAAGGCTATACTCGTTATTGTGGGTATCACTCTCAGGTTGTTTATACGTGGACTTAGTTGTAACAATTTAGACTTGTTATTAAGTGAATTTTGGTGTTATTTAGTACGTGTACTTACATATTCAAATCTGATGTGTATATACACAGTTTTCCGTGGTGGTGCTATTGCTATGTTGTGTCAGTTCTGTCTGCACTGCTTGTTAAGGGGTACCTGTGTATATGTATACTGTGAATGATTGAGTTGTATGAGGTTGGAGGGGGGCAGTGCTGTGGACGGTGGTGAGAATGGGAGGGGCTAGGGTTATTTATGCATGTATGTCTTAATTAAAATAACAAATGTAAGGTTATGTATGTCTGTAAATATATCGTTCATTTCTAGACCCTTCTTGGTTGTGCTGAATATATGATTTTTTTTCTAATTTATTGAGCTTTGGTACTTTCCTTCCTACGTGTAATATTTCCATTGTCTTGTCTAGTGTATCGCATTCGTGTCTGTTTCTAGAATGTGTTGTGCGAATTTGAAGTATTGTCAATTGGTCCTACTGGCGTCTATGTGTTCGGGCATTCACTGCATTGCAGCTGATGTATATGTCTCCTGCTTCTACTGCAGGCTTCAAGTGGTGTCCAATTTTATTCGTAGTCTTGTAGGCAATTTTCACATGTGTATTCCCAAACATATTACTAATAGTCCTGGTTTCATGGCCAAAATATGTGAAGGTGGCCAATTTTTCATTTTCCTTTTTGTGTTCCTTGTGTTTCTCCTGAAAGTTTTGTGGGAGATTTATTTGTATTTGTGATTTGTAATTGATTGTTGATACCTGTTCTTCTTTAGTATTTGTCTATGATTGTTTGTTCTTGAACTTTATTTGCTTCAGTAGGAGGATATGTGTTCATGCGATTTATTAGAAAGTTTATTGACGATTTTTATGTTCATTAGGGTGACAGAAAACATTATGCATAATTTAATCTGTTGTGGTGGATTTTCGAAATCATTTTAATGTCAAGTTTTAACCATATTTGAACTACATTTCAACTAAAGTGTATTTTTAGTATAAAAATGTATACAAATACAATATGAATACATAATGATCAATGACTCAATTCAGGAACTATAGGACCAGTATTTTTGTACGCCTGAAGATGACCTAAGGAAATGGTAGAAACACGTAGCGTTACCACCAGCAGCTAATGCAAACAAATGTTGACACAGAGTGCCTACTTTTTCTCTTTCAGAATTACTGTTGTATAGACTGCCCATTAAATATCTTTCTCCCCTTACAAAAATTTAAAGAAAGTAAAGCTATCCATGTACCAGGCCGTGAAGGCCCATAGGGTTGTGAGACGTTGAGGGTCCCACCTTATTTAGGCAATCGGCTCACAGATGGCGGTAAGGTTGTCAGCCTTACGCTCCGGCCGCGCTTTACTCCCCAGGAAAATTATTTAATTAATTCCTGGTACTAATTTCTGTTAGAGGCTGAGTGGACCCCAGGGCCATAGTGCGGCTGGAAGGATTAGGTGAACTGAAAAATATCCAATTACCTTATCGGGACTTGAACCAGCGCCCTTCCGGCTTGTAGCGTAGCCTCTCAACTAACTGCGCTACCACGTGCCCCTACCTTTCTCCCCTTACTGTCAGATACCAAGTTTCACACCTATATAGAAGCACAGGCAACATTATAGTTTTGTTTATTCTAACTTTTACGTTCTTAGACGGCAGACGGGGAAGAAAAAGGCTCTGCACTGAATGGTAAGAAGCATTACCCGAATTTAATCTCCTTTCAGTTTCCTCCTGAATCAAATTTTGATTTGGTACTGACGTTCCCAAACATTTGTACCCAGCCACATTTTCAAAGGACCTGTTAGCTATCTTTATATCATGAGTTGCCCTGCAATATGATGACGAGGCAGCAGGATACTCGCATACTTAGCTCTCTCTGCGTTTACTTATAGACCAACCTCCTTATTATCTCCAATTAAAGTTCTTTGAGTTTGTCTTCATAGTGTCTATGTTATCCCCCACTAGATTCAAATCATCAGTATAGACCATCAGTTGATATGTCCCATTTAATTTCAGTCCCAATGGGAGTGCGTAGTAGGAGGAGTTCCCAGTTTGCTCCCGACGATAGATGAAAGTAGAAAAGATGGTGGCTTGTAGAGGAGACAAGTAACTTGGCGCCGGATTCGAAAGAAAGGGACCTGCTGTTCCTCGCATTGTCAGAAGTGAAGGGAGATTCAGGATGACAAGCAACTCGCACACTATTTCTTTTCCTTGGCACTACAGCCTCAGTGGGCCTAGGCCTACCTCCATCAACTTCTCAGTTCACTTCGGGTTTTCTAGATCTTACACATTCGGTAGGACTCCTTGGGCGGGTGATCAGCTCGTCGCAAGGCCTGTACACAAATACAGAAAAACGCACACACACAAACTAAACATCAATGCCCTGAGTGGGATTCGAACCCACGATCCCGGTTTACAAGCGAGCGAAGACAGTACATGCCTTAGACCGCTCGGCTACCGTGACCGGCCGCACACTATTTAGCCTACCGAAAAGCTTGTTTCGTTTATTATATATTAAATAATTCCGAAAGAGTAAGAAGACTCGAATGATAATATAAGTACCTAATTATTATTCAAATATTGTGCCTATATGTTAATATTTGGGGGGTACGCGGTAGCGTAGTTATTTGAGGCACTATTCTACATGCCAGAATGTCGCGCTTTCAAATCCTGTTGCAGTGATTGGATTTTTCAATCGTCCGAACCCTTCCAGCCCCGCTATGGCCCTGGGGTTGACTCAGTTTCTAACAGATGTTTTTTTTATTTATTTATCATTTATTAGCAATCTGAATTTACATTCTATGAGCTAATTTGCTGTCATGTACAATAATTATTCTATTGTACTAGGTTGGCTTGAAGAGCTGTAATCCATCGATTACACCTCAGTTTTCCTGGAGATCGTTTGGCCAAGTTCGTCTTAGTCTTCTGTATTGTGTAGGTTGAAGGAGAGCTTCTATTGCGTTGTTGGGGTGAGATTCCAGTTTCTGATAATGTTT
>NW_019731236.1:458034-497342 GCF_002891405.2 Cryptotermes secundus | reverse complement strand
CAGCCACGCAGCAGGTGGCAAAGTTCACCCCTAAACGGTACACTAGTGGATATTCGCTTTCCTAATTGGAGGAGAATGATAAAAAACCTCCCAGTCTGCCCGGTCCAGCCAATCATTGTCTGAAGTGGGAGGTCCTTTGCCCGAATTTTGGGGTAACCAGGGCAAGTATTTACCATTCAGAGGGTGCTTGGCAAAGAGACTTTGAAAGTTACGTTCACCGGGGGTACACGTGTTCGGATCCCCGTAAACACGCCCTGTGGTAACTATTAAGTGTGCGTCCCCAGAACAGCAAGTAAGCCTACATCCACGAATCTGTGAAGGGGACCAATACGGGCCGTTTCTATTTAATTAGTGCAAATTTAATAAAGACTCCATACACTTAATTGGTGTTGTGGTGATTTCCCTACGCCTAAAGCCCCACTAATCACCCAAGTCGTGGCCAGTCAACACGCCCTGAGAGGAGTCGAATTGCTCTACCGGGGGCTAGCAGAACCGAAGAAAAACGGTTACACTATGGCCCTGGCGTCGAATCAGCCTCTAACAGAAATAAGTACCAGAAATATTCTTGGAATGTTCTTGGGGGCAAAGAGCCGATTGTCCAGAAAATGTGGGAACCTCAACATCTCACAACCCTATGGACTTCTACGGCCTGTTACAGGGATGACTTTACTTTACTTTTTTTTTAACAATCTCAGTTAACCAATTATCTGAGAGTAGCTGCTTTGGTATTGACAGCTGCGGGGGTTTACTCACGTGATCAGCGTTGATATAGACGTAAATGCGCCCCTCATCTCCGACCAGCTGAGCCGAGTTAGCTGCCTGAAGGGAAAACTGAGGCGCTCCGACCACCAAGTCGTCTAGAAGGTCCCCGTTCAAATCCACAACGCACAAGGCTCCTCCAAAATTCTCGCCCATTTGCGTTCCTTCCAGATCTTTTATGTACTGTAGGTCATAGCCATTTCTGCGCGGGAAATCGAAAACGTACACCTGCAGCATAACACAGTAGCATTAGTCTATGTAACTATGCAAGTCAAATTCTAAAATCTGAGCTGAGCACGCCAGAAGGTCATTTTGAAGAAAATATCTTTCATATAAATATTCAATGTGGTTACAATTGTCTTGAAATGGTAGATTTTGAACAGCTGTATATATAAATATTTAATTTCCGTAACAATATATAAAGTTTTAGAGTAGTAAGTTGAAAATTAGAATAATAATAATAATATTTCGTGTTTAGGAACCTTAAAGACGTCAACAATTCTGTAAGGTTGCTGATAAGTATGTAATAATTTACGATACATCATTCTCACTTAAAAATCAATTATTGTGTATTCGGCATTAGTTTCCTGTAACTCAGTAAGGCAATTGGTTGGCAAGGGCTGAATATCGGGATTTGATTCCTGTCAGGAACATGAATTTTTCTCTTGACCACACGTCCCAACCAGGTTTGGGGCCTTCCTACTTAGGCTCCAATCAGACGGACAGGAAGGACATTTGCCTACGGGGCAAAGCGGCTGGAACGTAACGCTGACTACTTTCTACATGTTAAAATGCTTAGGCTTGTTTTATACTTGCATGCCACACGCCACATGCCACATGCTTGAAGTCAGGCGTGTGGCGTGTAAGTATAAAATTTCCATTTTATAGTTTTGTCAGTCGAGCGTGTGCCATGGCAGGGTTCGCAACTAAAGCGGTCGCTGCTGCATACCTTTATGAGAAGATGGCAAGAAAAGAAAAGAAGAAAAGGCGTTTCAGTGTTCATCCTCTCAACATCCAAAGAGACTTGAAAGGAGCTTTCATAACCCTGTACGCTGACTTACGAGAAGATGAAATAAAGTTCTTCAATTATTTTAGGATGAGCCCCAAAACATTCGACGAATTATTTGGGAAAGTTGAAAGTCATTTTCGTATTACAAGGACCCACTCCATGCCCATTAGTCCAATGGAGAGACTTTGTGTAACTCTGAGGTAAGCTTATTTTCTGTTTCATATAGACATAGAAAGTACAATTAAAACCTCCAAGGTCAGATTATTGAAACATTATTTTAATTATCACATAAACAAATACATTATATTTAGAAGTTTAAACTAACTAATTAACTAACTAACTCCATGGAGCTGAGCACTACTCGAGAGGCAGTTTTATCTTTCAAAAATGTTCATTCTNATAGCTTATACCTCGGAATGTTGAAGTACGGTCTGTTGGTGAAGTGATTTTCGCTGATGAGGAGTACGTCAATTCGGTTTTGTGTTAGGAATAAATCTACTTCATCTTTGTGGCTTGGGAGACCATTGGCATTCCATTGTGCTATTCGTAGGAACTCGGCCGGTTTTTTTTTTTAGTTAAGTTTGTTGATTAGCATGGTTAGCATGTTGAGTATCATACTGTTCTGTTGCATTAGCTGGTTAAATAGGTTTTTGAATTCGTCTAGGAAAGTAGAGAATATGTTGTGTGTGTCTTCTGTCTGGATTAAGCTTTGTTTGGTTACTTCGGCGTAATTTGGCCGCTGCGGGTGTACTATGGGTTGTATGTTTTTGTGAGGTATATTTGTGTTTGTTGATGTAGCCGCGGTGCGTTGTGTGATGGGTTTGTTGTTGCCAGCGATTAGCCTCTGGTAATGCTCACAGCCTTTGTAATTTGCAGGGTGGTCTCCTCCACACAGTGCGCATTTAGCTGGGGTGTTCCTTGATTTCTTGCACTCTGTTGTGTTATGCGAACCTCCGCATTTCTGTTGCAATACGATTTTGAATGTCCGTATTGCTGGCATCTCATACACTGGATCACGTAATTTTGTTTTTGTTGTGCGAGGTGGTTCTATTTCTATGATTTTGTTTTGTAGTCCTTTAATTTTGTACACTTCTTTGTTGTTACTGGCTGTCTAACAGAAATGAGTACAAGGAATTTTCCTTAGGTTGAAGGGCAGTCGGCGCGTAAGGCTGACAACCTCACCGCCATCTGTGAACCGATTGTCTAGAAAATTTGGGAGCCTCGACGTCTCATAACCCTGTGGTCCTTCGCGGCCTCTTAGAGGGATAGTTTTACCTTATATTTATGTTAACATTTGGCCTGTTGCAGAGTAGGAATGTTACATGTATTAAGTGGACCAAAAACGAAATTCCAATATTTCTTTACATTAAACAAAGACCTCAGGAAACTGGACTCACCACCAGGAATGACTCTGCAGCCCATCGTATCTTTTAGTCAGTGGACATAGAGGTATTTTCTTCCAGAAATGTGCAAAATCTGAGCATGAAACGAATTCGGGAAAATGAATCTTATTTGTACGAATGTCTACTATATTTATATGGTTAGTGTGGTCAACCTTACCATTTACCATGGTTTCAAAAGAATAACATGATGAAATAAATGCCATATTTTAATTGTGCTATACGTAAGTACTGTTGATGGACTTACTATCAAGGTAAGAAATTTCCATTCATATTTATATTTTCTTGAAATGTCCATCTATATTTATATTTCCTACCTTCGTAGCCATCCATGTTCAGGTCTCCAATGTTAGCAAGAGCAATACCAAACCGGGCACCATGCCGACGACTTCCCAGTATCATCCTGTCTCCTGTTATCTCTGCAAACCTTCCCTATAAAAAACATATATATTGAAGACAAAATTAGGCAAATAAAATTTTCATCCTCGTGAAGAAAACCACGTTCATGCCTTAACTTTGGCGTAAATTCTTATTCGCTACCGTTTCATGGGTGTGTGACGTTGGACTGTTACACTATATGAGAAAAGTATAGGAACCCGATGATTTCACCTGACGAAAGCATGTTGTCTGGTTGTCAATAGAAACTATGCAGGCATATCATAGGTCCGCGGGCTTTGTAAAGTATATATAGAGTGAGTCTAAATTATTGTCAGCATTTCCGTGGCCTCTATTTTTCAAATCGTAAATAACGAAATATAACTGCTTATGTAAAATGATAGTTTACTCAAAAAGTTTAATTACTAGTATAATCAGTACTGCAGACTGTTAAATAACTTCAACATGCGCACTTTTCATGGCTCGTAAGATGTCTAAATGCTGGTCACGGTAACCGAGTCGTCTAAGGCATGTACTGTCTTCGCTAGCTCTGAAGCCGGGATCATGGGTTCAAATTCCACACAAGGCATGGATGTTTGGTATGTGTATATGTTTTATCGGTGTTTGTGTTTTCCTGTGCTCAGGTAGAGGCCTTGCGATTAGCTGATCAATTGTCAAAGGAGCCCTACGGTCTGCAAAAGGATCATGAAACTGAAAGATCAGAGACCAGGGCCCCAGGAGGCTGTAGAGCCAGTAAAAAAAAAAATTAAAACGGTGTTCTTTCCGGTTTGAAAATTACAGGCTACGGAAAACCCGACAATAATTTAGAATCACGCTGTATAAATATTCCTTCTGTAGCGAGTACTCGCTCCCTGCGGTTGGAATACACGCTCAGCTAGCCAAATGAATATCGTCACAACTAAGTATTACGCTATTTCTCAGCCAACATCAGTCACCCCACCAACATCTGGGGTCACGACACCTAGCGATGTGTCAAACTTTTATTGAAAAAGACGTAATAGATGTCTTAAAGATTTATAGAAGATAATTATAAACTGGAACATACTGGACAAGGATCTATAAGAAATGTAGTTAAATACTNGACTAACGGAATGCTTGACATCCCTCCACCAAAGCCACTACCAGGAACTGTTAACCCTATACTGCCTCATGTATTAGTTGCAGATGAAGCTTTCTCTCTCAGTGAACATGTGCTAAGACCTTATTCCAGGAAACATCTGAATCACAACAAGAGAGTATTCAACTATCGGTTGACCCGGGCTCGAAGATATGTTGAGTGTACTTTCGGGATTCTAAGCAACAAATGGCGAATTTTCCATCGCCCTTTAAACGTTGAAACAAATCTTGCTGTGGACATTGTAAAAGCCTGTTGTGTTCTGCACAACTTCATTAGAGTCAGAGACGGTTTCGATTATGAAGACACACTGACAGTGGTGGGGTTCGAAGATTTCAGACAAGGGCTATGCAACAGAGGAGGTGGTCAGTCGAATGCTTCAATAAGGGACAATTTTTCACAGTACTTCTTGGGTGTTGGTAGTGTGCCGTGGCAGGAATCAATGATTTAAACTATGAAGAATTAATTATAAGTGTATTATGTGTTGTGGTTTGTAATTTCGTCATGTAACAAAAACAAGATCAGTGCAATTGCCTGTAAATTAAATAAACAAGGAACCAAATAGAAAATAAGAACTCACCTAATTTTTTCTTTAGATTGTCATCAGCTTCATCAAATATAGGGATGATACTGCTACAGATCTCTTCCCACGCTTTATTCCGCAGACCTCAGTTTTTGTAGTCTTCCTTTCCTGGGTTCCATAACATAGGTGTAGACTGCACTTCACTAATCAGCACTCTGTATCAATTGCATCAATTCTCCAAGCTAGCACTTTGCAAGACTACAAGCTAAACTGAACTGAACCGAACCGAACCGCTTTGCGTGAAGCGTCAACTATATAAAAACTCCCGTATGGTATTGGTCCCACCCGCGTGGCGGGACACGCTAGGCGGTGATGGCCGCACGCCTGTCCCGACACGCCTCAGTCGCATGCCAGGCGGCAGAAAGTGACCGCTCGACGAGAGCAGGTAAGCATAAAATGGTCCCATTTAAACAATGTTAATACACACGCCTGGCATGTATCATGTAGCGTGAGGCGTGCAAGTATAAAAGTGCGCTAGGGTTTTACGTCTTCTGATCTCTATGGGAGTCTGGACAAGTCTTCTTTCGAGGACCTCCACAATAACTTGTCCAGGCTGGGAAAGGTCAGTCCGTATAGTCACTACAACATGGACTGAATGGCCATGAAATGTGGGTTAGATTCTGGTCAGGGATAAAGGCGTTTCGCTTCTTCACACTGCACAGACCGCCTATGGGGCCCATTGCGCCTCTTGCCCAGTGGCTAAAGCAATGTTGTTTCCCCAAAGCGTAGAGCGGCTGGGGCATTCCTCTTCATCCAGCACTGAGGTTAAGAATGGATGAATATATCCATTCATTTGTGGGCTATTTGACGACGCCGTCGGTAACTCGGACGCTATAGCGTCGAATTATTGATGACAGTGAATTGTAACGGATGTGAATAGACGTGGCTGTGGCTTAGTTCAAGGTACTATCCCAGCATTTGCATGTAGGGACTGAGGAAGGTCGTGAAAATTCTGAATCAGGATGGTAAATGTCCCGGCAGAGATTCGAACTGAGAACCTTCCTAATAGAACTACAAATTTTTGCTTCCTGAGTGAACTTGCTCGATATGAATAGAGCGTGAATTATTACCTCCGCCCTCCATACGTCTCCATAGTGTGGTGGTTAATTATTCGCAGAGGTAACTTACGTTTGCTCCCAAGCGTTGTCATATGAAGAGTGGTCAGCCATCTGGTGGCCACTCCACTGGTGCAAGTAAAGGTGCTGTGCCATACAGATCCATATTTCAGGGACAATCCTTGTCAGAAACAGGAATTCAAGACTGACAGATGTCCCATCTTAAAGCAATTATATATCACGTGTGTTCAGACAGTTAGTTGTGGCATAGACCAGTCTCATAAAACTGCCACATATTTTCGTCTATTCATTTGCCCGTTGAAATACTGATCCACAGATATGTTTCGGTAACACAGTTGCATATACCACCACGGCTAGATCATCGGTCACAAGTTCCTCGTGGTAATGGGAATTCTCCTTTATCGAAGCATAAATATTTTTTTTAAGTTCGATATACAGGTATGACATATCAATACTTAGAAACATATAATGGAAAGAGCAGCGCTACTTCTTAGGCTTTCTGTAGATAAATTTGTGTAAAAATAAAGTTAGGCTTGATCCAGCGCAAGCAGTAAATCTAATTTATATGGATGGAACATTTCAGCAAATTACATACCTTTCCTTTAAAGTCAGCATTTCTTGGTGATGCGGCCACATAAATGTGAGAAAGTGACGTACTCAGGAATCTTCCTGAGCTCAAAGAATATCCTGAAACATAGGCACAGTCTTTTCAGTTAACAGTAAATTGCGGGAATAATTTGTGCGTCTTCTGATAATCCTTCCATGTGAACAGAAGGGCTAACGGAAATCATGTAGTATTAATAATTATGCAGCTTAGCAATCTAGATTTATGAATACTTGAAATACTGCCATATATTTTCATTTCAAGAAATTTGTAAGATTACATTTTCAACTTTGCAAATTGCGGACACAATATTAGCCATATACGCCCAACACACATGTTCCACACAAAATTCTGGGGGCATGAAATGGCAATAGCTACAGCTAAATCACGGAATAGTAAATCCAGAATTCGCTTCATCGCCATATTGTTACTATATATTCCATACAAATGTGACCTTATTAAGTACTCCATGTTCCTCAAAGGCCCATCAGAGTAGAGAACTACAGCGTCTGAAAGGCATTTTAGAATAGCAAAACTGAGGCAGAAGTAGGAAAGTTAGTGCGCGTCTTTCTGTCGTATATGTCTTTAGACTTGATAATCAACTCCTCCTAAAAAAAAAAAAATTGTTTCTGAAATGTGTACAATTGCTTGGGTGATGCAATTTCTCAAACAGTTCATTCGAATCAAACCAATGTTCAGTATAACGTAGTCCTCAGACAACATATCAATAGAGAACGTCATTTGTAAGAGTCTGTCTTCTTCTGCTGAATAATTCAAATATGTACAAATGATCCCATTATTGAATAAGTTGATTTATAATTAATTTCGATGCAAAATATTTGATCAGTAGAAGAAATATCACTTTCATAACTACACACTCAATACATTTTATGTATGTTATACATATGTGTGTGTATAGCTTATCTGGAGTAGTAAAAAATAATTTCAAAACCACAATATTGTATCAAAATAAAATATATATTTGGGGAGTGAAACGTGGATAACGGGAAATAATGATGCAGAATGCTTTCGTGTTGGAATTAACTTAAACATACGCTAATCCAAAGGGATGAAACCGAAGACTGCAAAACTGAAAGGGTAACAAGTGACATCTATCTATCTATGGCTCTACAGGTATATTTGTTGAACCTTGTCTATTTTTTCAGTTTCTTAATCATTTTACACACTTGTTAGGACTCCTTGGATGGGGTATCAGCCCATTGTAAGGCCGCTACCTGAACACAAAACAACACAAACACGGAAAAAATGCACAAAAATATACATGCCTCGAGTGGGATTCGAACCCACGATCCCAGTGTTCGAGCGGGCGAAGACGGTTCATGCCTTAGGCTCCGCGGCCACTGTGATCGACTAAGAAGTGGCATACATATTATTTTGTAAATCACGGCACCATATATATTGATAAGGGGAAGTGTAGACCACCCATAATCTTACGTCACTGCCCCAATTGATTCTGAAGGCTGAATGCTTGTGCACAGGGGAACTAAATTTGTAAAGATGATTGAAAGAAAAGAATCACTAGAAATGTCTGTAAAGAATGGCCTATCATTGCCATAGCCCATATAGCCCATGACAAGACAGGAAATAATCCTTGCTTGTAGTCCCAGCTGAACCTTTATATTGTCATGAAGTCATTTTCTTGGATTGACGTCACTAACGCTGTGATTTCTATTGGACTGACTGGTGAGTGATTTGTAGGATAGAAATGGCCGGAAATTTTTAAAATCCATATTCTCCGCGCTGGAGACATAATTTGCATAGAAGTATGGCGGAGTTTACAATATAAGCATGGAATTCTAGAGGGACGTTTAATTGTCAGTTGCTACCGTATTCTACAGGAAAATGAAGACGGCTGTATCTGAGAAGACTTACTGCTTCTAGCTTACCTAGGTAACTTCCTGCAGGAACTGATACTGTGTTTAAGGGGGATGGAATCTCGGTGACTGTTTCTATTCTCGTGCCACTCTGTCCATCATGAAGCGTCAGGTCCCTTATTCTAATTATTGCACCTGAATTGAAAGAGTTACATAATTTAGAATTCTGAATTCTCGGTCGGGAGTTCTCAGTTTCTCAGCAACATTAAGATTCCTGAGTACAGTAAGCTTACCTTGCCAGGAAAACACGCCAGGGGCGCCCAGTACCACTTCGGTACTGTTCTGAAAACATGTGATAATTTATTAAATTAAGTATTAAAATTATTCTTATATTAAGTATAAAAAATTTAAGAAGATATTGCACATTTTAAAGAAATTAATTTGAAATTTGAAGAAAGCCGTCTTCTGCGAGGTGGCGCTGTGTAGATATTGACTTAACCGACGTTTCGAAGGAATATATCCCTCCATTTTCAGGGCAGAAGAAAAAATCCGCGAGCGAGGACAGATTAGTCTGTCAGCACCTGCTCACCCTGGTTCCTAGATTGCGGATTTTCCTTGTTCTTCTACCCGGAAGATGGAGGCGATACGTTCCACCGAAACGTCGGTTAACACAGTATTTATACGGCGCCACATCCCAGAAGACGGCTTTCTTCATAGTCACCGCCGTGAAAATCTCAAATCTTACATTTTGAAATTTGTCCATCGTCCGAGTTTACTATAACCATTAATTTCAGAAATTTGGTTCCATTTTCTTCTCCGGGAGAACAGATGCTCTACACCATAGGGGTCCATGTTTGACAGCAGCTATGCCGAGTGGAACAAAATGAGTAGGTTTTTCCTCATAGTTTTCATCCGAAGATGGAAATACAGTAGAACGAATTCCCAGAAGGGGCGTCTTAATACGAGTATAGTCGGATAATGGACAAAGTCAAAATAAATATTTAAACAGCACTGCTACGTGCTTGGTGAGTACGGTATAGCCAAACTATTCCTCTTATTTACAGATATTACTTGTAACTTCGTAAGCAAATTAATTTCGATAATGTTACAATAATAAGTTGAATCATGCCTTATAAGAGAAATTCCTGCATAATTTGGGCAAGCATTGTTAGGTTCCGGTGATTTTAACGTCTTTCCAGAAACATGACGAAACGTAGCCGCCAATATACAAAAGAAAACTTTCATAACAGAAAAATATATTCAGTGATTATTCGTAAGGGTCTACTGTCTTTACCTTTGGTAAATGTGCTGTGAAACCTGCCTCCCCATACACATAGAAGTAGTCGCTATTTCTGGTTTGTTTTTCTGAAACCCAAAACACTATTGTTTATTTCTTCATCAACCAAACACTAATTATTGTCTTTTTAAAAAAATAATAGTGACAAAAGACAGATCTACTTTCATAATCAGACAATTTCCATTAAGCCAACTTCATATTACCGATGTTATTCGGTACTGAAACCGCGTCTTAAAGCAATTGCAAGAGGAAAGAGATACAAGTGCTTTCAGGGTGACGATTTGAGTTCTAATGATTATACGAGTATGTACCAGCACTGAGTAGAAGTTAACATCCATTTCATTTAATCAGCCAGTCACTTTATACATCTGATCCAATCCATTCATCCGTCAAACCACCAATTCACCCATGCCTTGTCGCCGCAGTCCGATTCGATACTGACATCCGTAGGATCCGAGGATCCGAGTATTCCAACCTACGCGTACCACTTGACCGGTTAGTAAGGAAATGGGAGAAGCAAACATCATGCGAGGAATCGAGCGAGTCATTGACTGAAACACTAATAACCAAAGCGAAAGGGAAAGATAGATAAAGATTAGTAACAGTTCCGTGTTAAAACTTCTATCTGAAGATACTGAGGAAAACTGCTGAAACGCTTTCACCTAGAAAATATTAAGACCAGACCAGACCAGTTCGTAAGTTAAATTGCTTCTGTTTCGACTTGAGGACATCTAATTTAGTAATCATTTATCGATTTTTCTAAGATTTGAATTAAACAAGAGTCAGCACTTCATGCTGCCCCAACAGACAGTGCTGGTCACCTATATTGTTCAGCGGTAAGATTAAGTCCCATGTTGGTTGAGAGCCGGCTGTATCCCCAGTCAGATAGCAGGCGCCATTCATGAGGTACACCTCATGAGTCCGGAGATAATAAGAGTTCCTCCATCTGGGCGCACAAACCTGCAATATGGCACAAGAGTAAGAGGTAGAAATGGTATTGAGACATGAATATACGTGTGTTATTTTACCATACATTTCTTTAGTGTATTAGAAGCTTTTACTAGGTCATCCGAATTTAACAAACCAAACACAATTCGTTTGAAATATGTTCTCCCTTTATTTACGCGCTTATTCAACAGTCCAAAGGCCAATTACAGAACAAGCAAGGGCAAACAGACGAGAAAAAAAAAACAGCCACATACACACAAACAGACATGCAAAACAATAGAACGTGTGTCATTTACACAATAACCATTCAAGTTTTGCAGTCATGCCAAGAAATATATTAATATTGAATGAAAATGAGTACTTTAATAATTAAGAAGTACAGTAATATATGTTTATGAGAATCAATTTTGGTTCCAAATACGTCAGCATCCCTATAAACACATAGCGCGGCTATGAGAGGGACAATTGTTGCAGAAGAACAGACATTGAACACAGAAAATTCTCTGAAGTTGAAGATCATTTCCACAAAACGAGGACAGACTTTGGAACCAAGGTAAAGTTGTAAAAGGAGCTGTGCAGTGAGGCGCTACCTCCTGTGCAATTTTAAATGTTCTAAAGCAAATGCATAACTATAATGGCCATGAGTAAAGGAATGAGGGCTGAAAATGCAAACCCCAATAAAAGAAAATTCTGTCTGTATATCTGTGTATTATTCCTATCAACTTTTCGATGACTATATAATTTTTTATGAAACTCGGTATATATATCATGGCACCTGAGCCCATTTCAACGGCGTACTTCATAAATCTCTCACATCTGTCTATCTGTATGTGTATACCTTTCTCTTTGCTAAGCAACAGCTCGATAAGAACGTTACCGCGGCAGCGAATACACATTCAATAATAGAAAAATTGTTGGGCGCATCATTTTCTATGCGGTTAGTGTTAATATTAAAGGAAAATAGACGACTAGTCCTTCCCAGAACTTCTTGTTTTGGTCTGTGGGTTTGGAGAAGAAAATGTAAGTTATAAGTAAATCCATGCAGTGGGATCCTTCTTTGAGAAGCTACCAGTCGCTCAATTAGTCAATAGTTCATGTCCTTTATGATACCAGTGAGCACAATATCAATTCTCGCTTCCATGTTCTCATGGCACGTTTCTTTAAGTACCAGTTTTGATATTACTGTAATGTATATGTAGAGGTCGCCCAAGAGGTTTCTTCCCTTCCAATTTTCCGACTACAATTGTGACGACAGCATCTGTACACGTCATTCACAATTGTATATTCTTAAGAACTGCGTCTTTCAGCGCTATGTGATTCGTGCTTTTTATACAGCGTAATTAAGAACACAATTTTTTAAAAATGTTAGCAAGAATTTATCTCACTAGTCGAACAAATAATGATAACAGACAGGGTAAATATAAGTCGTCTAGCGAAATGTAACGTACCAATAAATGGGCACCGTTGTCTTGAACTGCGATTGCGCCCCCAAGCCATGAATTGTCTCTCTTCTCCTCGACCGGGGAATTACGGTAAGCCGGAACTAGCCTGAGATCTACAAATAGTAATTTTTCACATTCACATATGCAATCCATTTGTGGCCACTCATTGTAGTGATTGAGCTCTCTCCTCACTGCACTAAAACTGTTTCCAGGTTACTTTGATCTCATTCGAAAGCTCTCCCTTGCTTCTTGAGTGTTGAAACCTTATCTTTTAAATTACATACACATTTTCTATTTGAGTACTTGAAGCGGTAATTGTAAGGGCCAGAATATTGTTTGTTTTTTATTACATTAAGGTTGGCGCAAGCCTAAATGCCACATCAGAAGTGAAGAATTCCCTTCCACACCAATTAAAACAGATCAATTTTCTAACAATTCCTTCACAATTATGTATCACATTATTATATGAGGTTCTTTACATATATATCACCGTCTTTTAAGACGGTAATGTACGAATATGTACAAAACTGTAACATTAATATTTAAGTGCAACATAATAACAAGAAATTTCAGGCAATGTGACAAAACAATCGTACCTAACCAAGTAACTAACTCCATGGAGATAAGTCCGTCTTGAGAAGCCGCCAGTCGCTCAGCTGCACAAGAATGTCACAAAATTATATGGAATCCGAGGATTTATTACCGAGTTCACAAGAGTCCACCATTGGCTCGTATCCTGGGTCAGATGAATCCAATTCATACCACCCCATTCTCTTTATCTAACATCCATTATAATGTTATCTTCCCATCTACTTCTAGACCTTCGTTGTTTCCTCTCTGGTTTTCCCACAAAAATTCTACATGCATTTCTTTTCTCCCCATTCGTGCTACATTCCTGCCTATCTCATACTCTTTGATTTCATCAGTCTAGTTATATTTGGCGAAGAGTACAATTTATGAAACTCCTCACTATGAAGTTTTCTCCAACCTCCCGTCATTTCATTCCTTTCCTGTCTAGCTCCTCAGCGCTCTGTTCTCAAATACATTCAGTCTATGTTCTGCACAGTCTAAGTTTCACACCCATACAAAACTACAGGAAGAATTATAGTTTTATATATATTTTGGAAAGACTTCTACTTACGTTGTTATATAATACGTTAAAATACTGACAATCTATGACTAAAATATGAATAAAAGATCGTCATAAATTAATTTCAATTCAAAAAGAAGTAAAAAATAGATGTGATTAAAATGTGCTACCTTAGCGTGTCACTGTTTCGCTTTTGTTCTCTCAACGGCTCTGTACTACATGGTAGTGCTCATATATTCTGTGAGTTTTAGTTCGGTATTGCACAAAAGTGCAATTGGTTTGCTATTCATTTCTGCCACAAGAGGATATAACAAGCTGAAAAATGCGGAAGTGGAGAAGGGCTTCACGTCACGCATAGCTAATTTTCTTCACTTAGCAAAATATCGCCCATAAAAGTACACATTACTTGGGCCCTAAACGGTTACAAGATCGTAAACTGGAAAATAAAAATACAAAGTATTTCTTGTAGTACAGTAAGGAAAGCTATCCTTGTGCTTAAGTAATCAAGCACTACACCATGAATAATTATGGGGGAATGGATGTATATATCTACGTTTTCTCGACCTCAGCACTAGTTTGAGGTGAGTAGTCAGCTTCAAGCCCCGACCGCTTTACCACTGGGGAAAGAACCCGCCATACACATTGAATAAGAAGCTATGTGGGACCCAGAGTAGGTCTGGACGACGTGGAGAAGAGAACATTCTTGATCCTACCGGGACTCGAATTCTGCCCTCAGCGTCGTCCAGCCTATAGCCAGTCGCAATACCGACTGAGCTATGCCGGCTTCCCTTTGTACTGCAGTTCAGTTTGGAAATTACTTTACTGAAGTTATATTCAAAAACTTACCCGGTCTGTCGAAAACAAGGTTTTGGCAATCGCCCTTCTCATCCACGCTGCACTGATACACGACACCCGGCTGATAGATGTCGCGCTGCCCGCGATATGTGGAATTGCCTCTCGGAGCTCCTACCACCAGCCTACAATACAATACGTATGAAGAGATCCATCACAGATTCGAAACCTACATTTCGTAACGATGGCGTATTGATACAGTGCTCAGTTTTCTCTTCATTATCCATCAGACAGATTTGAATTAGGTCGATGACAAGAATAAGAAAATCGATCATTGTACCAGAGATTTTACAGGTGGTATAGACATTTCTGAAATGGATTAACAACAAAGAATTTTCATGGTAAACATTTAGAACGATTACCTACTTCCAGATCCTGATGCATCTATGTTGATGATGTTAGTATGCTGGGGAAGAACATAGGTACCATAAAAAACTTGTGAAACTTTATTAGACGTTGGTATGAGGTGAGATTATTAACAAATGCAGAAGAAACTGAGAAAGTATTCAGGTCTCCTCATCAGGAAGTACGTCAAGACCACATCAGGTAGGTTATACAGAAGTTCATCAATTCTTAATAATACAGCANCTGCTTTGCAGTTCAGAATCGTTTAAGTTTCAGTCCGTTATTTTAATAGTGTAAATTAAAACTCCGTGGTCTGTGCAGTTCAGAATCGTTTAAGTTTCAGTCCGTTATTTTAATACGTGTAAATTAAAAACTCTGTGGTCTGTAGTCCGCAAGCGAAACATACAGACCGAGCGACCGCCGCTTGTCGGCGAAGTTAGTGCCAACTTTTGCGGATAGAGGGTGTCACATGGTCAGCACAACGGATCCCCACGGCCCTTAATCTCGGTTTTCTAGACTGTGTGTAGATTAATACACATATAATTATAATTTAAACGGTTGTTTTATACGGATGAAAATATGACTAAGGGAGGAATATAGTTTGAGAGCACAGGATTTGAGGTTTTCTCACCGGTGGTTATGATATAACACCGTGTAGTGTGTTGGAAGTCAATCGACTTTTGGAGGAACATATTTCCGCCATCTTCAGGGTCGAAGAATTAACGGACTACATGCAGTTATGTTGCAGAATATTAAAATCATCATATTTTGAGAGTGACTAAGGAACAAACGGTAAAGAGAACTTTGTGACGTAGGAGAGAGGGAGTGAAAAGGAATATGATGCAGCATGTATTGGAGAGATATGAAACAGATAAAGAATGTAAGAGGGAAAACTTAGAAGAAGCGACTACTTGAAAATCTACTTATTGGGGGCAGAATATAAATATGATGTGAAGATGTGGATTGTGTTCATATGTCTCTGGATATTGTCCGGTATCGGTGGCTTCTTAAGCTGATGCTAAACGTACTGATTCTGTAAAAGGCATGGAATTCCTTAAATACTGAGCATCTACCAGCTGCTTAAGAAGGACCCTGCTTCCTGAAGTCCTTGAGGACGAATAATTTAGAGGCAAAACGAAAGAAATGCAGAGGATTCCTCTTAATAATATAAAATTAAGATCAGCTATCATGAATTTCGGTTTGCGATTTTAATATCAAGATCCACTGAAGTGTCCATCCTATTACTCCTTATCTTACACGTACATAAAATTATTACGCGGTGACGTCACACAGGATGTCCGAATAACCGGCCGGGCATGAGGAAAGAAACCTCGTATTGTTAGTGTAAATATAGATATTGCCCATTGCGTTAACTCGTGCCATATAGACTCTGGATATGTAGTAGAAGAGTACAAAGTTGAATTCTGAAGAAAGCAGTTGTCTGGGATGTAGCGCCGTGTAAATTGTGTTAACCGACGTTTCGGAGGAACGTATCACCTCGAGCTTCAGGATTTAAAGAAGAAAAAAAGACAGCACCTTCTCACGCTGGTTCGCTAGCGGATTTCTCCTTTTTCTTTTTCTTCTACCCTGAAGATGGAGGCGATACGTTCCTCCGAAACGTCGGTTAACACAATATCTACACGGCACCGCATCCCACAAGACTGCTTCCTTCATAGTCACCGCCGTGAAAACCTCAAATCTTACAATGTTGCAGTCTGTTTTGGATTACACGCACATTACAAAATCGACTTTTGCGATTTTGAGCCTCTCATTGGCCTTCATGTTTATTTCAGATGCAAATGTAGAATTCCGACATACATTTAGTGTTACATACCCAGCAACGTTACAGCTACCGCACTGCACAGACGGAAATCATACTGCTTAAGTATTCCTAGGTATTTCAGTCATTCAAGACATCGCAGTATGTTTCAAATAAAATTGTAATTCTTGATTGAATCTGTTCTTCATATCAGACACCAATATTATGTATGATGGACCGTTTTTCAGATAACTAATACAATTCAATTTGAGGTTCAACTACTGGGCATATTCGAGCTCCACATATCAAATTAAGACTTATAGAATGCAGGTATAATGCAGTTAATTTATAAACTTTAGAATAATTACTTAACTTGTACGTTTCTCCAAGTCTAATTAGAATGATCAAGTCAAGGTGGATGAGATAAACAGGGCATATAGCACGAATGGAGGAGAGGAGAAATGCATGTAGGATACTTGTGGTAAAGCCAGAAGGAAGGGACCACTGGGAAGACCAAGGCGTAGGTGGGTGGACTATATTTAAATTGATCTCAGAGACATAGAATGGAATGGTATGGATCTGATTGATCTGGTTCAGGATAGGGGCCGCTGGTAGGCTCTTGTGAACACGGTAATGAACTTTGGGTTCCATAAAATCCTGGGAAGTTCTTGAGTAGCTGCAGAATTTGCAGCTTCTCAAGAAGGGCTCAGCTCCATGAGCGAGTGAGAACAATTAGTAATATTTGTGTACTTACCAGTACTTATGTTTTTGCTTCCGCAAAACAACTGTGAATCCGTAGTAACTCCCAGTCTGATTTTCTGGGTCAGAAAATACTAGAGCATGTCGCAGATTTAAATTGAATCCATTAGTAGTAATAAACGTGAGGAATACAAAGTATGACGCACATATACACACCGACCTTGCATTCATTGTCTGTCTTGGCAAGACACGCCACGATATCACCAGCACTGCTCTATTGAGGAAGTGAAAACCTCTTCTATGGAACGTTACTAGAATAACGCCACATCCGGAACCAGTATCCTGCGATAAACGGCAGAAGCAGTCCTCTTTGTGGTACAGGGTTTTCCTTGAAAATTTGTAGTACCTCAGTCGATAAAGACATGACCTGCTTTTGCGGAACACAAAACTCCGCTATCTGAAATTATTTGGGGGGGGGGGAATTCATCAAGTCCACTCCATCACACTCGTTTCCCTAAGGTCCACTTCAATATTATCCCGCATCCAAGCCCTTTCAAGGGATATCTTCCCTTTAGGAGTTCCACTTACTATTGTAACGTGTATAGCTAGGCAACGATGCGACAAACACCTCGCGTAAGCGCACTCTGAAATAGGACGAATGTTTATAGTTTGTTGCTAGGCAACACTCAGGGCGCCAATTGACTGGAAAGATAGCTATAACGTGACTGTTTTCTATGTGGTCCTCGCCGCGACCATTACTATACAGTGGTTCGGTAAACACGTTTCAACAATAGAGGCTGTTTTCTGCGTGGTCGGTGCGGAGGCTATATAACGACAGTTACAGACAAAACAGGTTTCAGTTTTTTAAGTGACAGTGATAAAGTTCTGAGTTTTAAGCGCAGATCCCTTCAAGTAAGTTCTCGGTAGGAGACAGCCACGGGAAATTCAGTTTTGAGTGCAGCAGAGTGCAGTTGATTTCCAGAGTGGTTCAACAAGATATGGCAAGAGGACTTTTTAGTGTTTTGAAGTGCTAGTTTCAGTGCTGAGATCCGTTGCCAGGACGGCAACGACGGAGAATCCTAGTGCGTGCGTATAACAGTGAATTATAAATTGTGGAAACAGTGATAGCGCTGTATTAAATGTGATTAAGAGAGGTTGTAGCCAGAGTGCAAACAAATCCAAACCCGTCATTTTTGTCACGCATACCACCCTACACGTGATATTATAGATGCATTTCTTTTTTCTTCCATCCATAATACCCATTTCTCCACTTAGTTACCAAGTCATCAGGTCTACGCCCACGAAGGCTACAAATGATAAAGCTACTCAGTATGAGTCTCTTTTCCTCCCTCACAATGAGAGACCGAGTCTCATACACGAATCAAGGAAAATAATGAATCACAGTTTTGCATATTTCATTCTTTACATGTTCAGTTAGGACACGATAGACAGACGAAACCCTGAAGGACTGAGAACCGACTGGTAAGAAGCATTAGATACCATATTCAAGCACCACATTAGGGATGAAGGGTCACTGAACATATAGAGTAATAACAAATTTCCTATTTTCATAATATTACTGAAAGCTATAACAATAAATATAATAAGATATTCTTTATTTGGTTCCAATATTGGAAAAATAATTCTCAAATCAATGTAGTAAAATCATTATCATCATTACAATCATCTTCACGTCGAGACAAAAAAAAACACTTTCTGTTCTGTCTTCCGCTATCCGCCTCTTTTTTGGGGCGACCATTTTGTCTTCGTTTTCGTGTATAATTGAAGGCTTGTTTCGATATTTTTGTTTCGTTCATCCGTTGCAGATGTTTCAACCACGGAGTTCTAATCCGTTCTTGTTTCCTGCTCCTCTTAGGATATAACCATTTATAATCTTGTTCATTATTGTGCATCTCTCATCTGAGCTTAACACTTTTATTTCTGAGGACTGTGTGTTTGCTCCGGCGTTCTCTCTGCTTTCCTGGCGGTAATGTGGCTACTGACAGCGCTTCGCCAGAGAGATCAGGGTGTAGTTACTGAAGCCCGGGCGCATTCTGTAGGTTACTCACGCAGCGAGACGGCCGTTCTACTGTTAGCCTTGCCTGGTGACATGCCCGTAGCATTTCTCAGGGAAATCATTCGCTATGATAAACGTCAGCATCAAAATAATTATATGGTACAAAAATATGACTAGATGAAACTCAAGTACAAGTTTATAAATATCTGGGCACAGCACACACAGATGTATTTGATACGTTAATCACAGGTTAGATTAATGGATATATGAAAATGTATGGATGGATTAAATGGAAGAATTGATGAATAAATATGAGATTATCAGCGTTAATTCAAATGAATGAATAAATGGGTGAAAATTTACATTACATTTTCAAATGCGCGCATGAATTCTAATACAAATAAATTATACGATATAGCAGAACACTGAAGTAGCAGTTGAGAATTATATTGTTCACAATTTTAAGTTCCATTTTGATTTAGTTTGCAAGCAGCAAAGATAAAAGATAGACTGAGAGGCTGAAAATCTCATAATTGGAGGAAAATTCTGTGCTTGGGTAACACTGTCATTACGTGGGCTTATTCGAAACGTCTGTAGTTAAAGCTGCATGTCATGAAAATGACAACATTCGGGGAAAAGTTCTATGATTCTGAGATAACTTAACGGCGCTTTTTGAGCTGTACAGGTCAAATGGTGCCGAAAATTAGGATCAAGATGAATGATAAATTGTGTGAAATGAAGTAATCGTGGCTTATTTTAGGACAGTACTTCAAAAGAAGCGCGAGTTAATGCCATGTGATTAATAGAAATATAGCAAGGTCTTCATTCCGTTGCGTTTATAAGAACCAGCCAACAAGGGCTAGAGCCTCCATCTTGTGGAACTGAACATAATGCTCACAAGAAGACATGACGAAGCTGCTGTGGAACTTCAGTCGCCCCCGTCTTCAACTCCTACTTCTTCTTCACCCTGAAAATAAAATTGCACCATGCATGTAAGTTCAGATGCAGGACTAAGCTTAGGGTAGAGGCCTATAGCTGATTTAATGAGATGCTTATCATAACACTTGAAACTTTGACGCCATCTGCATGCCGTGAAGATTCCTGGGTAATTATACGTGTCACGTTCCGGACCTTTACCCTACTTCATCAGCGAATTATACTAACAAGGCCGATCACCTGATAATAATTCATTGCACAAAGTTATTGAGTTTAATTGATTAAAAACAATATCATTAATAGAACCTGGGTATTCAGACAAAAATCTCTTTTTTTCCTCCAGATATATATCAAATATTTAATTATAAATGAAAGCGGCCTCCGTAGTCTAGGGGTAACGTCGGAGGTCGTGGAATTTTTAAGGGCGGAAAAAATTCAGGGAACAAGTCCTCCGGGAGGGACTTTAAGCCGTGGGTCCCGTGTCGTAGATTTACGGCACGTAAAAGAACCTCATGTCTCTAGGGACCTCTGAGCTAAATTAGGCAAATTTTCCCGCCCAAGTAGTTTCCAATGCCTCCGGTAGATGGGGAAAGTATTAGGTACCACTGCCAGATGAGGACCGACCTCGCTGACAGAAAGGGACTAATTATCAAATACCACTGTCAGTAGAGGGCCGACCTCGCTGGCAGAAAGGGGCTGATAACGGACACCAGTAGACGGTAGAAATTAAAGGGGGATGCACAATGGACCAATAACTGGTCTAAGTGCTTGGGGAAACCCACCTCCTCCAACAATAAATGAATGAATGAATTATAAATGAACATCCTACTCAAGCACGTCTAAGCTGCTATTACATTTAAACATCGTTCTATACTGATTAATTACAAGATATATATTTTCTGTCTTACTGACTAAACTATCTTAACCGACGCAGCCACTAGAATATTTACCATAGTTTCATTAACAAGATCGAAAACAAAGAGCTAAGTGATGAAGCTGATGTAATGTAGTGCCTGTAGATGCCCATTTGTGGCTTACTGTCCGTATAAATTATTGACATTTTCAAAGTAATTGTATTCTGTTAAGGAAGTCGTACCAACCAGTTACCCAACAGTTAATCAGATTCTAAAACGTAATTACATATCAAAATGCGCACATATTCTCATTCTTATGCTTGTCACAGCATCAGTCTTGTAGTTGTCGGAAAGTGAGTTTATTGCACGATGAATTCAATTTTGTCAAAATTAAAATATCGGAAAATATGTTCGACAATGACTTACACAAGACGCATACTGTAAACTGTGTACTTCTTTAACACTCATGCCTTTATTTTGCTGTATTTATTTTGTGGTTTGCTTCAGAAGCTCTCGGTACATAGACTGTACAGCATCCGATGGTAAAGTGAGTGATGAAAAATTAATAAGAAAGAATTTGGAACGAAGCGGGAATGACTTATTCAAGGTAATATTTCGGCATTTATCTGGAGGGACTCAGAAAAATTACAAAATTTGAATCAGAACAGCTGGGGTCCCGACAGAAATTATAAACTAACACCTCCTGAATACAAGTCTAAAGCGTTATCACTACATAAAACTGATCGGTGTTTCACTATAACAGAATTCACGTTATAATTCTATTTGTAACAAATATGTAAACGAAATAAAAGGTTTAATGTTACTTATTTATTCTTGCAAACCGCCTCTGTGGTCTAGTGGTTAGAGTTCCTGGCTACAATTCCAGACGTCCGGGTTCGATTCCCGGCGCTATCAGATTTTCTGAGAAGTAGTGGGTCTGGAACGGGGTCCACTCAGCCTCGTGATTATAATTGAGGAGCTATTTCAAGGAAATAGCGGCTCCGGTCTATAAAACCGAAATTAACGGCCGTGGGGATTCGCTGCCCTGACCACTGGTCCAGTGATTGAGGCTAGCTCTTTCTAAGGGAACGAACAGAATAGGTGTTTTACCTCACCTGAGGACGGAAACAGATCCAGTTTCCGAAACGACGTGTTTTTCTGTTATCTTAAAACCAGGACGATGGATAAAGTCCAAAAACCCAATATATCAGTGTGTTATACACCATCGTCAGAATCCTATAGTAACTACAACTTATCTTCCTTCCGACGCCTGATACAAACCTCTTTCAATGCCTGTAACTCTTCTTTCTTCTCCCTCTTGAAGAATCCAATCTGAAAAACAACAGTATTGTACTTAATATTCGACCCCTTCGAATCCCCTGTCCACTTAGAACAACACGGGAATGTGGCAGATCTGAGTTTCTCACAGACATGGCTATGAACAACATGATATTCTGAGTTGTAGCGCCATGTTTCTCGGTGGAAGTGCGCCGACATTTGAAAGGAACGTCGGTGAACTTCAACATGGCGTTACAGAGCAGAATATCTCACTCTGCAGGAATATCATGTTTATGAATATTTGGTTATTATTATTATTATTATTATTATTATTATTATTATTATTATTATTCGGAGTCAGTAATGTTCTACCCCAACAAATTTTAAATTTTAAATATAGTATAACTGTTAGTATTTTTATTATTTGCATGTCCAATAAAACAAAATGAATTATCATTAACATCCTCTGAAAATCTATACCATTCATTTCTTAATTAAATATTTATGTTTCATTGCTCAATTCTTAATAACACTTAGTTTAATGATAATGAAATTATTACTACTGTTATAATTATCATTTATTTGTTTGTTTGTTTACTTTCCTTCAATATTGTTTCTTCCAAGTACTTATCTGTAATTTGTATTTGACTTTAATAAGTTTGTCTATAATGTAATTACTTTCATCTGCACTGTGCTGTGTCTGTAATTGGCCTTGCGGCTGTTGACTCGGCACATAAATAATAAAGAACTGAATTGAATTGAATTATTATTGTCATTATTATTATTATTTAACTGCAAATGGGATTCACCCGGTGGCAGTGGTACTACAATAAGACAACAGGCAAATAGCACACATAAACACTTTCAAACAAAACATAGCACACAAACATTAGTGGAAAAACACACAAACATTAGTAGAAAAACACACAAATATTAGCAGAAAATTAACATAATATGTAATAAACTAAAAGCAATGAGTGCGTACTGTCATGTTACATGGTTAACCTGTCATATACAGCGGTAATTTTCTATCACCTCGGTTTTGGTTGAAGAAACAACGTTCCAGAAGCTTACATTGTTTCCTTCATTAGAGAGAGGCATTAGCTCCATACATTGAATTCAATGGAACAGGTGTTACAACATTTACCTGACGATAGAAATAGCGCCATTTTTCGAAATATTATGATTCTTGATCCAAAGTTGAGAGGAATAAAGATGTCCACCACATGTCACTTTAGTAATATACCTTTGTCACAAACATTTTGATTCGGGTTATATTTAAACTACGTTAACACTAGAAGTGATTTAGTAGTATCCTTCTCCAAGGCCGCGCCGTAGCTCAAGCGGTTAGTCGCTGGCTTCCAACAGCGACGGCCTGGGTTCGATCCTGGGTCTGGTCAAGTGGGATTTGTGGTGCACAAAGTGGCGCTATGGCAGGTTTTCTCCGAGTACTTCGGTTCCCCTGCCAATCTTCATTCCACCAATTGCTCCACAATCACTCTCACCTATCATCTGGGGCTGGTACAATAGGCCAGAAGTGACCGCAGTACAAGGGACTTAGTCCCACCCCACTAGCAATAAAAATCCTTCTCCAAAATTAAATTGCGGTGAAACTGCATGACATTTACACATGAACCGTAACTTGCATTTGAAAACTGAAATAAGGAAATAAATGTTGATGTTAATTTTCTATGAAAATCCGATAGCAGTGTTTTAAGCCAGTGGTATGCGTACCCTTCGGGGTAAGCGAAAAAAAGCGAAATAAATCTTTAGAGGTGGGGGGGGGGAGTACGTGAATAGACATGAGATATCTGAATTTCTGCATTACGTTTATCTAATAAATATATTTGTGCAATTAGAAGTTTATTAACTGCAAATAATATCTTCCTATCAACCAGTTATGATTAAATTATTTAAACAGATATGTTGCAGCGGTAGAAAAAAAATTATGTCTGAGAATTTTAGGTACATGGGGTACTTGAAAACATTTTAAAATGGCGTGCTTTGTAGACAAAGGCTGAGAAACAATGTTCTGTACCATGAAGACGAGGTGCGAAGTCTTACCTTATGGAGAGCCGTAGCAATGAGGAGCAATACCAGAAACCCACAGATGACGGCCAGCACTATGATCCACGTAGCTACACTGCCTTCCGGGATTTTTCCGTGAAACACTGTGTTCACAGATACACCATCCGGCCTGCCAGGACAAGGACTCAGTTATTAGTTTGCGCCTACCAAACAACTCACTGTTAGTATTACACAGACAGGTTTCTTCTTAAGATCTCCGAAAATCTGTTCACCCTCACATTTCATGTATCCTCTATGGATCCAATTTCCTACAATGCTGACGGCTGTGAAGGCAGGTGTCTGTGTATTAGTTGCTTTAAAACATATTTTGAAGTAAGCAATCCATTTTTAATATAGAAACAGGCCCTTCATGTTGGGCATTCTCCATTTTCTGAGGCACGTACATTTAACATACAAGAAGTTTAAAAACCTGACTCTTGTATGGTACTCAGGAGATAGCACAGAACTGTATTTATACAAACACAAAGTTGTCCAAAAGTCAGTTAACATAAAACATTCTTTCGTATTAGCGGTAATGTTCCGATTTAAACCTGTCAGTCAGTTTGTATCACAGCATTGTGAGTTGGGCACTGAACATGGAGGACCTCATTTAGAAATATTCTTTATTAAATTCAGTTAAGTATTGATGAAACTCGTAACGTATATCATTGTACAATTTACTAAATAGTTAACTGAGTTTTGGGTCACACTGTATTATGCAAGAATACTTAGCCAGAAAGTTCAGTGAACATCCACCTGCTCCATATTGACTACGGACAGGAGACCGGGATTTGATTCAGATCAGAGGCATGAATCTTTCTCTTCGCCATTATGTTAGGCCAGATCTGGGGGCATCCAGCCTCCTAACAGGTACTGACAATAAAGTGGTGATATCATGAAACTGGCCATTCACTTTCGTCTAATGCCAAGGTTAAAAATGTGAGGGGCTTCGCTTCAGTCCGCCATATATCTTCATGGCGTCGTCCTTTTTGACAAAAACAGCTTTGACTTTGATCTTTTATTATCATAATTCAGAGCCTTCCTTAAAAATTGATAGTTAATTTATGGTTAAGACATTTTTTCCTTCCCTGAAAATCCGAAAGTAATTATCATTATTCACAAATCACATCGTTCTTTATTTAATTATCCTATGTTGCTTCCTCTTTCCTAGGTTCTTATTTTCTCCTCATCACTTCATTCTTACATACCATCCATCTGTATTCTTTGTTTGAAACTAGTTATCACAGTCGTGTAAGGTATTACATTCCTTACATGATTAATTATAGTGTAAATTTTCAAAATACAGTGATTGAATTTTTTAATAGTGTCCATCTTCATATTTTTCTTTAAAAAGTTTCCGGGACTGGAGACAGGGACTAGCTTTATCGTTTGGCGCTAACTGAGCAGGCTATTTGCGTGAGGATGGCGACAGACTCCGATCACAGGAACGTTATTTTAATAAAACGGGACGATGGAAAACTTCCAAAATGTCAATCATTGAATTAATATCTCACTGTCATAAATTTTATACATAAATTTTCCAAATATTTTTCATTTAAGACCATAATTATTCTTATTCCAGTCCATTTCCAAACATGTACAATCGTATTTTAGAATAGTTATTCCAGGATAAGTAAACCATTCTTCACAGAAATTGTAACTCACTCGTGTTCCTCAGGTTGTACAGGACCTGACGGATTTACGATGCTTACTTTCCCGCGGGATGTAAACAGAATTATATCTCTCTTCTCGAGGGAGGGTTCTGGAAAAACAACACAGCTATCACTATAACATATATGTATTTAAATAAATCATAAATATTTAGCTGAGATATTTGACCACTTTACACGTCCTACGTTGGAATTCTGAATTTAAAATTTTCCATTTCATATACATTTAAAATATCGTGAATTTCTCATGTCTCCCATTCTCCAACACATTACGCCCACTTCATTCTCCTCGGTTTATTCCTGCTATTACTACTACCACTACTATTATACTCCACCGTACTCCACCTGCTATGGGAACAAGAGTTTGAGACGCAACCGTGACGTCACCATTAGAAAGTTACAAGATTCTATTTCCAGCATACTTCCAGTAGTCACATGTTGATGTGGAAATTCAAACATACATACACAGGTCTCTACTACTACTACTACTACTGCTACTACTACTACTACTACTACTACTACTACTACTACTACTACTACTACTACTACTACTACTACTACAGTAATACCGCTGTTACAACTATCGCCGCCTACTACTACTACTACTACTACTACTACTACTACTACTACTACTACTAGTAGAATTACTGCTGCTACTACTACTACACTTTCTCATCGCCAATTTTAATTAACTGAGAATAATTCAATTGTTATTTGTGTTTTCATTATAAATATTACATAGTTACTCATTATATTATTATGGGTTAATCATCTGGACAGAATGGCGTGAGAAAGTTTTTGGAAGCCATTTTAAACTATCAGACTAGGGGAAGAGCATCAAGAGGCCGTTCGAGGAAATGCGCCGAGAAACTAAGTCCATGGCAGGACTCCAGATCCATCACTTGACGAGAAGAAGAAGATTATTACCGGCATAATATTATTGTTGCTCTTGTCAACAGCAGCAGCAGCAGCAGCAGCAACAGCAGTAGTAGTAGTAGTAGTAGTAGTAGTATGTAAGTTGCCTAATTTTATCTTTTGTTTGTGTACAATTTTTTCTTCCTTTGCTCCTGCTTACTTTATAATTGGCCTTTGAGCTGTTAAGTAAGCATGAAAATAAATAAATAACTGAATTTAATTGTTGGCAGTAAATAAGCACACACTTACATTAACAAATTTAGATGCATATTCAAATCTGAATTCGAAGAGTTCTCTCAATATGTCAGCATATCTGACTGATCTGATACAACTTAGAGCTGTCAGAGGCTTATCACCTACCATGAATTCCGTCTTAACATACTCGTATTTCCAAATTATATAAATACTTGTTAATATAATATACGGTTTTGTGTATTAATTCTACGTACGAAATATTCTAAATAGTCTGCTTTTTTTACTTCGCTTGNGTGTGGGGGGTGGGGGGGAGTCCAACTGGGTCCATTCGGCACGGCGGCCACTGATTGACCTATTGTTGCCTACCCAAGGTGATTATGATGATGGAGAATTTGGTGGAATGAAGATTGGCAGTGGAAACCGAATTACTCGGAGAAAACCCGCCCTACGGCCACTTTGTCCACCACAAGTCCCACTTGACCATACCCGGAATCGAACCCCGGCCGCCGCGGTGGGAAGCCAGCGGCTAACCGCTTGAGCTATGGCGCGGCCCAAATAGTCCGTTTCCACGAACCTCCATATTAAGAATTCTGAATTCGTTTTTCATATCCCTCGTCACTCCGCACGCACGCGCGCGCGCACACACACAAACACATAGACACATCCCATTATAATCCAACGTTGTTCCGCCACTAATAGTTTGTATAGTTTCACTATTCGTCAGATATTAACTACTACATGTTTCTGCCCTCTTTTAGTCATCATCAGATATATACAACTTTCCTTGTATTCACATTTTTCTCTGTTCTGCTCGTCCCCTTACACTCGCCAATATTTAGAGGACGGGAGTTTATTTTCAGTTTTTCTGGTTTATGTAATACCTCTTTTGTATACTAATTAAGATTTATACTAATATAATTAAGGTTAAAATATTAATGTAATAAATATTAAAATTATAAAACAGCTAAGCTTTCAGTCATCATTTAATTACACTTACCCAAAGTCTCAAGAGTAGGCTTCAGTTTAAAATTAATTAGGGCCCGAGATTTCACGGGTGTAAATGGACCAGCAAAACATCTCACTTTGAAGCAGTCCACTTTTTCACTGGAACAATTGAGAAATAACGTCCTGTTCGATGGCGGTGGCATGAAATTTGGAGATGAAGGCGGATACTCTGATTGCTCTTGAAGGAGTTCAGTGCTGGAGACGGAACGTTTAGCCACGATGGTGTACTTTACAACTTCCGACTCTATAGCATGGCCTTCTACAATTGCCGTTGGGTCGACTTCAACAGCAACATCTCCTTTGGAAGACTCTTCAGGTTTGTAATAGAAGAATGGTTCCTCGGGCTCGCAGCTCACAGTACCGGAGGACGACTGCATTAACAGATAAAATCAAAATAGGGATATAAACCTATGCCTCTTTTTTATCTATTTAAAAGGCAGGAGAACATTTCTTCTTATTATTAATATCCAGTAAGAAAATTACTTCACACTTCTAATTTCTTCCAAATAATATATAAAATTTCAGTTCATACCTTACAAGAAAAACATTACCTCTCCGCTACAAAGACTGACAAGTTACGCTGTTCAGGGAAATAGCCTCTGAGAACCATAAGAAACACAAAATTACTATGTGGGCATAATGCTGAGTTTTAGTATGTCAAAGATGATGGTGCATACAGCAACAGCTGGGCTTCAACGGGACAAAATAAGGCCAATTCTAAATCAGGAGAATAAAAAGACCACGTTTTCTTGTGCTTAATTAAGTTCCAAGCCATGATTATGTATGAGTGGAGATATAACTCCGCTTATTCTTAACTTCGGCCTACTGGTTCATTTCCGTTTCTATTCCCATGCGGAACAAGCACCCCGGTACCCACTGGACAGACGAGTGTGTAAAACTCACAGCAGGCCCGAAGTGGCGGAGGAGGGGAAATTATTTTCTACCGTCGGAAGTTGAATCCCGGTTGCACAGACGGTGGCAGGGTTCACAATATACGAGTACATATACGTACAACTAAATTTCTATCCTTCATGACTGGGTAGAAAAAATTGTACTTTACGTGCACGAAGCATTAATCAGGGGATGATACTGAAGGTAAAATTCGGACTGGAATACTGGTTTTTCTAACAATTGTTGGCCGTTGGCGGTCAGTTACCGGCTTCCTACTGCAGCGGCTCGGGTTTGATCAGAGGTCATGTCTTTTGAGATTTGCGGTAAACAAAGTGACATTGGGGTAGGCTTTCTACGAGTACCCCGGTTTCCCCCCTGCCAATTCTCATTCCACCAAATGCTCCATACTCATCTATCATCCGAGGCTAGTAAAATAGGCCAATTAGTGGCCTACGCGCTAAGTGAACTCAGTCTCACCACACCCCATGGAGATTAGAAAATTGAACAGAGGCTTCTTCGTGGCTTTCTTTGGTATCTCAAGGTGATCGTCAGGATAGTACTGTCACCTCATTTACTTATCATTGGCATTAATATTCTATCATCGAATTTGGTGCTATTTAAATATGCAGGTGAAAAGATTACATGTTGTTTATACAAGCCAAGTAATCTATTCAAAACAGCAATGTTCGAAAAATATGGTACAGGCAACTAACCTCAGGTTGGAAAACTTGCATGAAAATTCTTTCTCCATTTGGTCCTTTCAGTTGATGCGGTATCTCAAATTCAATCATGACTGTCTCAACCTTACTCGGCCCAAGATTCCATACCTGTAAAATATAAAATTATGTACTAGATCTTCCAGATATATAATTTGGCACTAATATTAGATTTTCAAATATACATACGTATCATTGTGGACTAAATGGGGTACGGTTTGAGAGTTGATATAAAGGAATATAATATTTGTAATTATTTATAAAAATGTTCAAATTACCTCGAACGAGTGATTGAGCATCAGGTCTTCCCGGAATGATCTATTCTGAGCCACGTACACTATTTGGTCCTGGCTGGATAATCTGAAATAGGGAAACAGTTTGAGTCCCGGATGTACACCAGTTAGTTTTGCAGAGCTCAATGCATTTGCAAAACGTTGGGAATAAGTGACTAGACGTCTGTTCTCTTCGTTCTTACTCTCCATATCTCTCAGTCCTCATTTCACTGAGTTATGACAACATACTCTCAGACGAGCGAAATTATCGGTACTATTTTGGTGTATTTAGTCCATGCAAGAATTGTTGAGCCACAGAAACAGCCCTTGCTAAATATTACACGCACGCAACAATCGAACAACCGGATTATGCAATCCGTTTCTAGACGGTCTGTGCAGAGGGCTTATAGGAAAATTCAATTCAGAAGCTAGGAGCAGTTGAGAGTCCAGTCGGCACGGCGGCCACTGATTGGCCTATTGTACCTGCCCCGGGTTATTATGATGATGGAGAATTTGGTGGAATGAAGAATGGCAGGGGAAACCGAAGTACTCGGTGAAAACCCGCTCCACCGCCACTTTGTCCACCACAAATCCCACTTGACCAGACCCGGGATCGAACCCGGGCCGCCGCGGTGGGAAGCCAACGACTAACCGCTTGAGCTATGGCGCAACCCAGAAGAGCTTTTAGTTGAGTCCCAAGGTTCCACGGTGGTTCAACAAGAAATGGCAAGAAGATTTCATAGTGTTCTGAAGTGCTGGTTTCTGTGTTGAGATCCGTTGCCAGAACACGACCAGTGAAGATGAAGAATCCTAGTGCGTGTGCAACGTTGGACTGGAAAGAGTGTAGAATAGCGACAGCGCCGTAATTGAGTATGATTAAGAGAACTTGTAACTGAAGTGCCAGTTAATCCAATCATCCGATCTATAACCCGTCACTTTCGTCACGCGTACCCCTCCATACACATGACAGCATCAGAACGTTATAGGTCGACACATGGCTGCATGTCGTGAAGTGTCACAGGTTAATAAATTTAGTTTTACGATCTGATAATTTGGACAGGAGATTTTGTTTTAACAGCCGGCCTGTCTCGCCTTGCGTGATATTTCACATATACTAAAATTCTTTTGCCATTCCATGAACACCGACCTCAGACCGGTTCTTGGGTTCAAGCTCCTATAAGTCACCGATTTTAAAGTGCAACTACCAGCCACTTTAGTGGCTAAAAATGGAGTGACCGTATCTAAAACATCATCTAGTGCTGTTCCACTGGGTAAGTTATTGTAGGGGTAAAGTTCTACATGTGTGAACCTGGTTATAATCAATTGTATATTGTATATTGTGATATTGTATGGTTTCCCTTGGTTTCTCCTGAAGAATTATGGGAAAATATCTTGAAAGAAACCACGGTCTTCTCCATCCGAATTCTCAACTACTCATAATAGTACTTCTACTACGAACCGGATAATATATGCTTTCCGCAGACGAAAAAAAATAAATTAAGTATGTAATAACCAATAAGTCGAATTTTATTCCAATCTTGGTATTCTTTTACGCGCTGTACTTTACTTCCATACGGCAAATAAACTCTGCCGTGTATCTTCTTATGTTTTTATTACGTCTCTCATTCTAAATAATTCAAAATGTATAAAATTATGACCGCCTCTGTGATCTAGTGGTCACAGTCCCTGGCAACAGATCCAGAGGTCCGAGTTCGATTCCCGGCGTTACCAGATTTTCTGAGAAGTAGTGGGTATGGAACGGGGTCCGCCCAGGATCGTGAGGATAACTGAGGAGCTGTTTCAAGGATATGGCGGCTCCGGTCTAGAAAGTCGAGATTAACAGCCATGAGGATTTTATTGCTCTGACCACGCGACACCCACTATCCGCTAAAATTGGTACTAACTTCGCCGACAAGCGCCGGTCACTCGGTCGTTATAGTTCCCTTGCGGACTAAAACCACGGAGTAATTTGTTTTTGTTTGTATAATAGTATAGACTTGATTTACCTACTTTTGTATAGGTGCAATATTGAAAAACAACGATAGAGAGTATTTGAAAATAGTGTGCCGATGAGAATAGAGAGATATTAAACTATGAGGTTGATAAAATAATGGAAGAAAAGAGGGGCGGGTTATGAGGGAGATAAGAGACAAATATGGAATTTAGGAGATACAGGGAGAAGTAAGATAAAATTGTGCCTGTACGTAACTAATTAAGCACCAAGCCATGAAGGCGTACAGGGGAATGGATATATAGACCCACGTTTTCCTAACCTTGGCACTAGTTGGAAGTGAGTGGTCACCTTCTCGCCCCGGCCGCTTTACCCCCGGGGAAAGAGTCTCCCGTACCCATTGGATAGGAGGCTGCGTGGGCCCCAGAGCCGATTTGGACGGCGTGGAGAAGTGAAAATTCTTGACCTTACCGGGACTCGAACTCCAACTCCTCGTCCAGCCAGTAGCCAGTCACTATACCGACTGCGATATCCCGGGTCTTATAGAGAGAATTACAGTATTAAAAAGAAGTACCATTTGAGAATGTAGGCTGGATCAATGTGAATCAAGATAGGCTCCAGTGGGGAGCTCCTTTGGACACAGTAATAAACATCTAGTTTCCATAATGGGTGGGGGTGGGGGGGATTTCTTGACAAACTGGGCTTTTCAAGAAGAAGCATGGAGTTAGGTCATGACCGGAGCACAAGGTATATTTGGAGAGGTTGGGGAACAATTCAGGCGTTACTTAAAATGTCTGCTTGAAAACTGAGTTTCAATTTGGTGCAAAAATACTCACCCTGTTATCCTCATATCAGCCTTGAGTCCTACTGGCAACACCAATTCCTTGTAGTTGTCGTTGGCATTTACTTCATTCCCAACGCTTGTTGCATTCACTGCGAATGTGAGTTCCTTTGTGTCAATAGGCACATCCCGTGTGTTAATCAGCAAGTTGATGGTGTACTGTGAAGTAAATTTCCACATTATCCGTGAATTGCTAGCCTGGACATCGCTCTTTTGTCATTCAGTAAGAAGATACGTAAGTATTTATTGTTATACTTGAATTCTAAAAGCATTTTTAATTTATTTTCTATAATTTCAAAAGTTTTATAGAAACTATTTACACTGTTTCAGTGCCTTCCCATAACAATGTCTTGTGATACTTCGTCCATGCCTTTATGGAAATTAGAACTTATTCACTTGAATTACGACTGAAGAAAGAAACACAATTACATTTCTCTCCAAGGGGTTTCCAATGTCGCAGACTAGGATCTGTGTCTCGCTCGTATGCTTGTCTATCGAATCATGGCAGATGGGAGGAATTCGGACGAGAGGCGTGACCCTGGGGATGGCCATGGCGACGTGAGACAGGAAAGCTGGTTCTCCAATATTCAGAACCTCCACCTCCATCTGCAAGGTGGGCTGCTCCCCCAGAATAAATTCGTTCCTGTAATGTTGTCGTCACATATCAGGCGTTTCTTATCATCTATCTTTTTCGGACTGAAGGAAAACGATAACATGGAGATGAAGAAAATCATATACTGAATAGTTTGAAATTTTGAATTTATTAGTTCACATTTTAGGGCAAAAATTTGCAATCACAAAATTTCATATTTCCAAGAAAAACACCCATTTATATTTATATGTGGCGCCCAGGTTGGTGACTCTCAGAAGACCAGCGATAATTTTCTAGAATTTTGTCATTCTTTCTTTTTATTGCTAGTGGAGTGGGACTAAGTCCCTTTTACTGCGGCCACTTCTGGCCTATTGTACCCGCCCCAGATGATAGGTGAGGGTGATTGTGGAGCAATTGGTGGAATGAAAATTGGCAGGTAAACCGAAGTACTCGGAGAAAACCTGCCCCAGCGCCACTCTGACCACCACAAATTCCACTTGACCACACCCGAGATCGAACCCAAGTCGCCGCGGTGGAAAGCCAGCGACTAACCGCTTGAGCTATGGCGCGGCCCTGGAATTTTGTCTTAGAACGAACGTAAGCAACAGTAGGAAAAAAAAGTTTTTCGATATATTGATCATTAGACTTGGAAACGTTACACCATTAACATGAAAAGTTAAACAGTTCCGTCCAGTGTGACTGGTGAGGATTTTTCTTATTTCAATTATTTATGCCCTTACATGTTTCGGTCTTCAGAGACCATCAACAGATCATTCACAGATCACAACATGATCATTCACAGATCCACATGACTTCCTCTTTCCTTGCATGAAATATGGTAAATGTACTTACTTAATTCCAATAAATCTTGCATCAGCTATGAGATCAGGTTCGCAGATATCCCCTTTACACCCTGTCTCAAAAGCCACCCTCTTTGTAATATATGTAGGTTTGCTGGCGTCCACTACGGGACAAGTCATGCAGAACCCATCTGAAATTCATAGTCATGAATTAATCTTATGCTAAGATACACAGGTAGTATGAATCATTTATCTCAGGTAAGAAAATTGGACAAGTTTTAAATACAAGCTAAAGGATGCAACAAAAGACCTAATATAAACAAGAACTTCATGTTGAGTAATTATTTAATTTATGTCTGTAGTGATCACATTGCTACAAATTAAAACGTTACTACACTCCAAAAGAAACATACTTGTATATAACAACATCTGTAAGAGTGGGCCTAATGCTATGAAAGAATAGCCACAAAATTGACAGACATGTGAGGTTAATGTTTAGAACCTTTCTGATCTTTGTAATAATTTTCATGGTTTGCAGCTTATTTTGGCACATAAAATACAAGCTGATTTTCATGGGAATATAATCTATATAAGAAAAGCAAACGAAACCATTTCCCTGTTAATGTGAAACTGGTACCATCCTAAAGTAATGATTCTAACGGATTCAGAGAGAGAACTTACCACCACTACTGTCCGGCCTTCCTCTATTGTGTGGATCTGCGTTTGGATTGTTTGCGAGTTCGTATCTCATAATCACATCTATTGGTCTTGTTGGATCTTTAGCACTTGGCTAGTAAAAAGAAAATAGTTTAGTTTATTCCTTAGTTTCAGAAATAATTGAACTAGCTACATACAGTATATGCTAAGCGTACTGTAGTGTACAATGCACTTATCAAGCAATTAGTGGCATTACAAATGTTCCTTCTCAATGAACTGCAGAAGAAAATATACTTTACACCGCAAATACATAAACTTTCCATTTTGCAGCTGTTAAAAGAGGCAATGTCTTTTTTTTTATTGCTAGTGGGGTGGGACTAAGTTCCTTATACTGCGGCCACTTCTGGCCTATTGTACCAGCCCCAGATGATAGGTGAGGGTGATTGTGGAGCAATTGGTGGAATGAAGATTGGCAGGGGAAACCGAACTTCTCGGAGAAAACCTACCCCAGCGTCACTTTGTCCACCACAAATCCCACTTGACCAGACCCAGGATCGAACCCAGGCCGCCGCGGTGGGAAGCCAGCTTGTGCTATGGCGCGGCCCAATAGGAAATGTCTTAAGCATGAAGGTTACAGAGGCGAGAGGTCACTACATTATCTCTAAATATGTGCAGTCAAAGAATTCGAAACTTTGAAAATTCTCAGAATAAGTTATTCGTAAATTGAAGATGTTCTTGGAAATAAAGATGGTTTCAGTTTTTGCCTACACTTGAAGACACTAATTACATTTCAAATTAGACAGAGCACTGCTTAAACCAATGATAAAATGGTTATGAGACATGAACAATGAGTAACAAAAACAAAATTAAAATAGAAGCAGCAGAAAATGAGACCCTTATTTGGATATACATGATTAGTGGAAACTAAAGGTAGAATAGTAAAGTTACATCTCTACTTAATTAATTAAGCATCATTCCATGAAGGCGTGTGGTGGACTGGAGGTATAGCTCCATAATTTTTAACCTTGGCACTAGATACGCGAGTGGTCAGATTTACACCCCGGCCGCTTTATGCCCTGGGACAGAATTGACGGAGCCCACTGAATACGAGGCTGGGTTGGCCCCAGAACAGCTATGGACACTGAGAAGAGAAAAATCTCTTGCCCCTGGCGGGAATCGAACACCGGCTGCCCAGCCTGTAGCTCGTCGCTGTACCGACAACTGGGTTATACCGACTCACTTAGAAGAAAACAAACAAATAATAAATAACAAACAAATAAATTCTCAAAGAATTTTAATGCTTTATTTTTTAGATAAGATTTGTCGTACTCATAGTCCGAGTTTGAAGAATTATTAAAAGAAGGTCCGCAGAAGTATCAGTGAAGCAAAGCGAAAAGAAAAATGTGATTTTAACCAAAACAATGGCATTTACTTACCTTAATTTCAATCTGGAAGTCCTTACACTGAAGCTCTTCAGTACGTAATTTGACTTCATATGTGTATGTGTTAGTATTCTTGGACTCCCCAGAGACAAACTGGGCCCTGCCGTGTGCCAGATCCACAGACATCGTGACTCTGGCATCTAGTTACAACCAAGAAATATGAAATTCGTGCAACATTTATTAATCATTTGGTGACAGCTTCTTTTTTAATTTTGGTTATAATACTGAATATCATGTTCACAAAAAAACAGTGCCATTGGACCCAGCCCTGATGCAGCTGAAACCAAATGATGCCACATCTTATTTATCTAAGATCCATCTCCGAAGTGATTTCTTCCCTTGCGATATGCCGAACAAAATTTCGACTGCATAATTTACTTCGCCATGCATGCTACACAGAAACCATTCCAAACTTCTTAACTGTATTACCCTGACGATATTATAAAGGTAAAGCTCTCAATGTAACAGGACATGGAGGCCCATAGGGTTGTGAGACGTTGAGGGCCCCACATTGTCTAGAAAATCGGCTCAAAGATGGCGGTAATGTTGTCAGCCTTATGCGCCGGCCGCCCTTTACCCCCCAGGAAGATTCCTGGTACTCATTTCTGTTAGAGATTGAGTCGACCCCAGGGCCATAGTGCGGCTGGAAGGATTGGGCGAATCGAAAAATCCACCTCAACGGGACTCGAAACCGCGACCTTTCGGCTTGTAGCATAGTGCCTCAAACAACTACGCTACCGCGTGCCCCCCCGAAAGACATTATGTAAATAGTATTAATTACAAAATAGTTCATTTTTAAATTTCTCAAATCAAAAAGAATTTATAGCTATTTTAAAAAGTTGTATTTCGCTTCTCTGCATCCAACCATTCCCAAATTTTCGAGCAGATCTTTCTTTTTGTGACTTCTCGAACAAAATTTTGATCCATTGTTTTATTTTCCCCAGACGTGCCATACCCACAACCTGTCTCGTCCTTCTTTACCTGACCACGTTGACGATATATGCAGAATACAAGATACAAAGCAATTCATTTTGTGTCTCAAATTAAAACTCCCATGGCTATGCAAAAGAGCTTACAGCCTCTGAGATTCTTACGTGCACCATACATGCGCTTACCAACTGTACCAGGAACGTACGGTCCCGTGTAGGTGAGGCAGGCTGTGCTGGAGAAATTCGAAGTCTTCATGCTGATCCTAGTGGTGCTAGTAGCTAGAGTGGGTTGGAATGTGATGATGGGATGGCCTCGAAGCACGACAGCATGCCCAGACTCGAAAGCCCCTACTGCTATATCTGAAACAAGGCAGGCTGTTCATCACACACGTTATGAACCAGGAAGTGTGTGATATCCTGTCTAATTTGTGTTAGACAGGTACCGGATTCTAATCTTAGCCTAGGCACCAGCAACACTAACACCTGGAGAATTTTCCTGAGATCTCCAAGCGAATAGAAAATCTCCAAATAGGCCAAGATCGCTTAATAATTCTTCAAAACAAACGAGTAGCATTGTATAAGAGGCCACTGTCCTCATTCATGCAAAATAATCCCTGTGATTGAGCAGAAGTTTAAACAACTCAAGACTAAATAAAATTAATACATATAAATACGTTCTTAAGCGTACATACATATGTATATGGGAGCGTAAACACGTAAATAAATACGTACTAATATGCATACATAAGCAGAACAAGTTGGCTCAGTCGATAACGGTTATAACTTCTGTTCTGGAATTTCTTCCATACTTGAATTTCAGCCGGGACTCCTAATATACTAACGGGGAGGTTCGAGGTTTCCTCCCTTCCTCTAGGCGAAATCCGGGACAGTAAAATAGGCCACGATCACTTCCTGCCACATCCATTTCAATTCCTCGTTCAGTAATCACTGTACCATTCGACGCTACATAATCTGAGTATGAGCGCGTCGTTAAATAAATAAATAAGACCTGAATACATTTATTCACATAGATACGGAACAGTAAAGTTGTTGCTGTGCTTAATTAATTAAGCATCATGCCATGAAGAGGTATGGGGGAGTGGAAGTACAGGTCCACCATTCTTGGCCTCGGCTGTAGGTGGAGATGAGTGGTTAGATTCACGCCCCGGTCGCTTTAATCCCTAAGAAAGCGCCGCCAGTATCCATTGAATAGAAGGCTGCACGGACCCCAGAGCCGGTCTGAACAACGTGGAGAAGAGAAAAATCTCTTGACCTCGCCGGGAATAAAACCACGGCCGCCCAGAACGCAGCCCGTCGCTGTACCCACTGAGCTATGTCGGCTTCTAAATTCATTCATAAATAAATGTGTTGATACATAGAAATATAATTAGAGAGTTGCGCTGGACATGAGCGTCGAAAATCAGGTAAGCTGCTGCTACTTTTGTCCTGTTTCAACCGCAAACGCTATGAGTTCACAATTTTGAGCAAAACATCAAATTTAATGAAAATCCATTCAGCGATTCTCAAGTCGTTATATATACAAAAATGGACATATATAACATAGGTGGGAGCGGTGGGAGGGAGGAAGAAGCATAGAAACAAAAAAAAAAAAGGAGGAACATGAAAGAAATGAAGAAAGAATATTCGACCTTTTTAGTCTCAGAGCGTGGTTATGAGTGTGAATATACCGTTATAATGATTTCCATCAACATCTACACCGTTCGATAAGCTGATTCCAAACCCACTGAGTCTTGAATCGATGTTTTCTGCCAATATTTTCTGTACTGGATCAAACACAATTCCGGTTTTATCCCCATGATAGATGTACACAGCTCCCGCGCCCTCGAATGGGGCACCAACTGCGATATCTGAAACAACGAACAACAGAAATAAGCACAGTTCTTGTCCACATGTGCTTTCAGAAGGAAGCAACAAATAGCCATTTCTTTATTGCTAGTGGGGTGGGACTAAGTCCCTTGTACTGCGGCCACTTCTGGCCTATTGTACCAGCCCCAGATGATAGGTGAGGGTGATTGTGGAGCAATTGGTGGAATGAAGATTGGCACGGGAAA
>NW_019731236.1:456537-458026 GCF_002891405.2 Cryptotermes secundus | reverse complement strand
ATGGCGCGGCAAACAAATAGCCTTACTTCATTTTCTTTCAGTGGTTTCATCTATAAGTACATTTTAAAATATAATTATTTACTTTAACTAAATTTCTGTCATAAAAAAAAACTTTTCAGTGTCTCTTCTGCTACTCATGAAGTAGCTAAAATATTTCTCCGCCCTTCCTCCGTAGCAACTGGTACAAAAGAGATCTCTCCAGTCATCTCATGTCTAAAACAAGGGGTCGCAAAAATTTTCCTCGCCGCCTTTTTCCATGATAATTTGGACTTCAAAGAAAATTGTCATCACTTGTAATCTTGGATCGACTGACCGTTCCCTATTGGACAACAGCTCCTCCCCTGCATTCCCCTTCGTCTCCTACCCAACCACCATTGCTAGATTTATAGGAAAGCTTCAATATTTCTCTCCCAAAAGCACTGATCCTCTAGATGTATCTGAAATATTTACCGAAACGTTGGAAAGTCTTTAAATTTCTACGCGGCTTATTTCAAAAAGCACAGGGTATACACCATACAAAACTAATTTCGAATAGCTCTCTCTTCTGGGTTATACCGCCGTGCAATCCATGCAATATCAACCGACATTTCGGAGGAATATATGGCCTCCATCTTCAGGGTCGAAAATGAGAATAGATCTGCTAGCCACCTGCTTTAAAGCTGGTTTCTTGCTCGGCTTATTCTTCGACCCTAAAGAATGAGGCGACATGTTCCTCCGCAATGTCGACTGACTTTCAACGGACTAAATGGCGGCATTTCCCAGAATATAGTACTCTTCACAAATACCACTGTGAGAACCTCAAATCCTACAAAACAAGTCTCATTTGTGACAGCAGTTGCTTTTTCTAAATTCAGGGAGTATTCACGTTCTGTCTCCCCATAGCTTACCTTCGTAACCGTCCATGTTAAGATCTCCAACATTCGCAACAGCTGTACCAAACCGGGCGCCATACTGTTGGTTTCCCATTATTATTCTGTCTCCTGTTATCTCCGTAAAACTCCCCTATAAAACGAACCGAATGTAAATAAAGGAGCAACACAACGGGAACCAAAGTGAAAAATGAATGAAATAGAAATCAACATTAAAGTAAATAGGAAAGAAAAGCTTCGTGCGCCACTGAAATTTATTTCCAGGGCCCACAACCAGATAGTGGAAGACCCTGTGTTATAAATGTAGCTGAAAATATATTAAAACCGTAAGCAACTTAAGACAGTTGCCTAATTCGTTTCAAACATTTCTTGAGCCAATTATCCATTTCATACTCTAATAGCTAATAATATAATTTCCTACTTTTAATAATAATGGTGTTTACTATAGCCTTTTGAGACCGGAAATGGATTTCCTGTAGTTGTAACCCGGACAAAAAGTTGATGATAGTCAAGAATGTGTGGAATTATAAGTGCATGTTTTTACTTTTTCATTGCTAGTGGGTTGGTACTAAGTCCCTTGTACTGCGGCCACTTCTGGCCTATTGTACCAGCCCCAGATG
>NW_019731236.1:428697-456039 GCF_002891405.2 Cryptotermes secundus | reverse complement strand
AGTCCCACCCCACTAGCGACAAGAAAGCCTATGAATTAAGGTCTTCTTGAGAACTTGACAATTTCTGAACTGGCCAAGAAATATTCACCTTTTAAAAAGGTAAAGTCGTCACCGTGCTTAACTAATTAAGCACTACGCCATGAAGGCGTATGGGGGAGTGGATGTATAGACCCACGTTATTTTGAACTCAGCACTAGCTGGAGTTGAGTGGTCAGCTTCACGTCCCGGCCCCTTTAGCCCCGGGGAAAGAGCCCCCGGTTCCCATTGGATAGGAGGCTGGATGAACCCCAGAGCCGGTCTGGACGACGTGGAGAAAAGAAAATTCTTGACCATACCGGGACTCGAACTCCCACGTCTCGGTCATCCAGCCTGTAGCCAGTCGGTAAACCGACTACGCTATCCCGGCTTCTTATCCGCCTTTTATAAAAGCAAAATATTTAGTTACCTTTTTCATAAGAGTCCTAACTCACCGCTAAGTTCTATTTCCTTAAAATATGTGAAATTATCTTCCCATATATGCTTAAGCCTCGCAACTCTTCTTGTGCTTTCACTCTTTTAGATTATTATATTTGCGCAGGGCTCACCTCTCTCCAAGAGTATCATAATGCCCCAACTGTGTTATCATTCCTGACTTAATCAAGCTAACAGTACTGGTGAAAAATACAACTCGGTTTTAGGTAGTTTCGAAAATAGTTGCTTCGACAAGAACACATCCACTCACGCGATCACCGTTGATGTAGACGTAAATGCGCCCCTCATCTCCGACCAGCTGAGCCGAGTTAGCTGCCTGAAGGGAAAACTGAGGCGCTCCGACCACCAAGTCGTCCAGATGGTCCCCGTTCAAATCCACAACGCACAAGGCTGCTCCATAATACTCGCCCATTTGTGTCCCGTCCAGATCTCTAATGATTTTCAGGTCCTCGTCTTCATGATTATCCGGAAAGTCGAACAGATACACCTAAAACATCAAATTATCCTAAAATTTCCATATGAATCCTAAACCAGTCAGTGTGATGCGTGATATCTCATCTGTGACCAAAGTTGTACTGATACTTCTGCATACACAATGAAACTACAGGGCATTATTGCAGGTACTAGAGCAAGTTCTTTCATCATAAAGCAAACCAATATATATACGCCCCTTTGTGCAGTCCACATATTATTCTGAGATGAAGAGAAATTGAGGCAGGCGGTGGGTATAACTGATCGCGCTTGGCCATTATACTCTTCCTGTAGGCACATATTAATCGTAGAAAATGACAGAATACAATGAAAAAAGAAACAGGTATTAGAGCTGTCTGAAGAAAAACAAGAAGTATTATAAGTATTAATAGCCCCAGTGGCCGCGCGGTCTAAGGCATGAACCGTCTCAGCCCCGCTCGAACACTGGGATCGTGGGTTCGAATCCAACTCGAGGCATTGATATCTGTGTACGTTTATTCTGTGTTTGTGTTGGTATGTGTGCGTAGGTAGCGGCCTTGCGACGGGTTGATCCCCTGTTCAAGGAATCCTATCAACTGCTTATAAATTAAGAAACTGAACAGGGCGGTTAAGGTCCATAAGGGCTCTGCAGCCATAGATAGATAGAAGGTAGCCCTATTAACGTTCTGTAGAAATTTCTGGAGAGCGCAGAGAAGCAAACAGCTGGGACTGATGCTACGAGTAAGTCTATCTTGTGTAACTTGCCTTGCCTTTATAGTCATTTGCCCTCGGAGCCCCACTCACGTACAGGTGGGTGGGTCGAGCACTGAGAAACCTTCCTGAGCTCAGAGAATATCCTGAAACATAAATATGGTACTAATTAGCAAGTTATGTGTCTCAAGTTGCTACTTGAATCGCTGTCTTGTTATTCAGGTAAAGCGAATATTAATGAAACATAAGAATCCAGAGGTTTATATGTTTAGATTACCAAAATATACGGGGTACAAATAACTTGAAGCATTAGATAAATTCAGATAATAATAGGACTTAATTCTCATCCGACGCCTATCGAAACCATAGCAGAAGAAAAGTCTATAACAGCAGCAGTAGGAACATTTCTGCAGGGATTTCGAATTACGGAGCTTTTAGAGGCGATCCACTAAATCACATTTAATCGAAATGCCTTAACTGATGTCCACGTATGGCTCTAATTAAACTGGTTGATTCCCTTATCTGGTTATGAATCTATTTATTTACTTAATGTGTTTATTTATTGAGCTCCGGCTTATTCAGTGACTCAGAATAACTTCCGAAGTTATTTAGTGATTATAGCATTTGAAAAATACGTGGAGAAACTTATAGCAAATTTGAGAAAATTTAAAAATCAATATATTCATAATTCACAACCTTTTAACAGGCATTATTAAAACGATGGCATCTAGATCGTGGGATGGGCAGGATATGTAGCACGCATGATGATGATGATGATGATGATGATGATGATGATGATGATGATGATGATGATGATGATGGAATTATGAACAAAATTTTAGTCATGGAATCTCATAGGAGAGAACTAAAGCGAACACGGGTCGATATTAAAACGGACATTAAATTCATCGGATGTTAGTGCATGTACCGTGATATGGTCCAGTGGTGGGCTCATGCAAACACGGTAATGCTCCGCTGGGTCGAAATGTCTTGGCCAGTTACATTTTGCACGACCTAACGTCTGTACAAAGGTTCGCCATTTCTACACTCTGTATATGGAACAACGGCAATGTGGGGATATCTGGGTTTGTTTATGGAGTGCCTGAAGAGGACCCAAAACTCATTTTTACTGTAGGCGAGTAAAATTATTTTCACGTGCCGTTGAGTTGAAAGGAACTCACAAAATATGGCTGAGAAGAGGACACTATTTGAGTGGGGGGGGGAAGTCGCGGGACCCCCCACGAAACAGAAACAAAATTCACATATTTTATTGAGATATTTGTTTCTTTAAAATCACGAAAACTTTGTTCGTAGTTTTATTTATTATAAAAAAAGATAAATTCGTTCTGTGCTGAACTAATTAAGCACTACGCCATGAAGGCGTATGGGGGAGTGGGCGTATAGATCTTCATTTTCTTGACCTCGGTACTAGTTGGATGTGAGTGGTCAGCTTCACGCCCCAGCCGTTTTACCCCCGATTCCCATTGGATAGGAGGTTGGGTGGGCCTAAGAGCCGGTCTCGACGACGTGGAGAAGAAAAAATTCTCGACCCTACCGGGACTCGAACTCCCATCCCTCGGTTGTCGAGCCCGTAGCCAGTCGCTATACTGACTGCGCTATCCCGGCTCCTTATTCGCCTTTTATAGAACCAAAATATTCAGTTACCGTTTTCTTAAGAGTAATAACTCACCACTGAGTTCTAATCCCTTAAAATATGTGATATTATCATCCCGACTCCAGTTTTACTTATTATAAGAAATAAGAGAAGCAAAATAAATAATTCTCATAACTTAAAGTTGTTATTCCACGTTTTAATTTTTTCAGGGCCCCCATAACAACAAAAGCGGCTGTAACCGTGAAGTTCGGGTATTTCAGAATGCAAGACTACAAGCAGCTGGACCGACATTTCTATGGTACAGAGGAGTGGGTATAGAAGGAAGGGAGACAGAACCAAACTTCTTCAGCTCTAATCGAAACCAGAACTTGACGGATATCTCAGTCATACCGCCAACCCAGCAGCTGATGGAGACCACGCACCGCGCAGAAGAAGAAACGTCGGTCGCTGAACATATAGACAGGAATGGGACGAGACCGTCAGTGGGCCAGCATATAGGCGGAGAGCATGAGGTGGTGTGAATGATTATGACTTTGTGATGATGACTATCATGTTGCGATGCTGATGACATGGAGATATGGATGGGTATGACAGATATGGTCTGAGGATCACGGTGTGATGATGGTATGATCTATTTCTTTACTGTTTACTTAACGATGATATCAATAGTTAAGATATTGTAACGTGTATATCCATTGCTACGCAACGACTCGATAAACATGTAAACACGGAGAGAAATTCTTGGTAAATAGCCCGTTGCTGGTTAATGCGTACAACAATACGCAGAACAATAACAAATGTTAATAATAACACTCCAATCTCCAGTTCTGACAGAAGAGGCACGAAGACACAAGCCTCGGCGGTTCAAGATTTTAAATATTAAGAATATTAAGAATATATTATTAACTCGAACGCCTCTTAACTTAATAATTAAAAATTATACAAAAGTTTAAGCATACGTATTATGATTTATATAATAGTAGTACCTTAACATGTTATTGCCTTCTGAAGATGATCACAACTGACCGAAACATGTAAAGGCTTTATATAAATAAATTCTGTATTTCAGCATCCTGTTACATATCTTTGATCAACATCTATATATATCACAGTCCGTCAATAATGCAACAACTCTTTCTTTCTTTTTATTTCTCCACTTTCACAATTTAGCACTTAACACAAGACGTTTCGGCCACAGACGGCCATCTTCTGGTGTCTCAGTTTATCGAAACTGCTACACTGTTCTGATGTGCGCTAATATCAAGCGCTGTAGTCCACTTAAAAATAAATATATATTGTCACACTGGACAGTGCTGTCAAATCGTTTTGTAATACTTCACTTACCCAAGTAACTATTCAAAGGAATTCCACTTGATTTCAGAGCGTTGGGAACTTCAGCAAAATAGTAGTTTCCCTGGCTCCTGCGCCTGCGCGGTGATCCACTTGAGAACTCTCCGTCTCTCATTCTAATGACTGTACCTGAAATAAGGCAGTGAACATATTGAGGAATTTTGTCTTATTTTGGGGTTTTTGCTTCTTAAAGAGCAAAATGAAGGAATATTTCGAAAGGAACAGAGCAGGATCAACTTACCTCGCCAGTCAAGTAAGCCAGGTGCACCTAACAAGAATTCATTGCTACCCTGAAAAGTAAAAACACAGTCTAGTTATCTTGAGATAATTTTTGGCCTACTTTCTTATTTTGAAAAAATAAAAGTAGGCTTGTGTATCTATCCTTCGATCATCTTCTGAATGCCTGAACCAGTCTTTATGGAATTCAATATATATATCATGGCACCTGAACCCACCACAGCGGCGTACTTCATAAATCCCTCCCATCAGTCTGTGTGTCTGTATGTGTATCCCTCCTATCGCTGCTAGGCAACGGCTCGGTACTGCCGCAATGAATAAACATATAACAAAGAAGAACTGAAGGACGCGTGTTTTTCTATGTGGTTCGTGTCCTATAAAAGGAAAGTACACGACACTAAAGAAATTTGATGTCCACGCAGAACCCAGAAGAATTTAAAAATATGTCTCAGATCTCAAGAAACATGCTTCTTTATGTGCTTCATCGAGCATGATTTCATAACAAAATGTCCGTTATTATGTGTTGTTTGCAGAAAATACAAAAAATGAAAGCACCATAAGGAAGTTACCTCAGCTCGTGCTTTCGTCTATCTGTCCGTCTGCATGCATTGTATTTCATCTCCGAAAATAATGGACATATTTCGATTGCATTTCATCCAACCATGCATAATCAAACCAATTTTGACATATGGTATAGAACTATGGGACTGTAGTAAACCATCAACTACCAAAATCCTTCAGTCATTCCAATCCAAAACACTCCGTATGATATCTGGAGCACCATGGCACGTCTCTAACCAAACTTTACATGAAGACTTCAAGATACCATCAATACAAGATGAAATCAAGTCAAACATAAACAGATACAAAGACCGAACAACAGAGCATGTAAACCAGCTCATAAGTGACCTATACACTTAACCCTTAGAAAAAAGAAGACTGAAAAAAATCTGGCCAGAAGACCTTCTCGATGAAGTGTGACCATACGGAGAATCATTACTGAATGGTACCCGTCACAAGCCTTCGAATTTTAAACCATTTACTAATTACTCATGCTGCTACTATGGAGTAGATTGTAAATTTGCAAGAAATAATAAAAAAAAATTTTCATCCAACGAAGATTGTTGAACAAATTTAATTCTGGATCGCCACAGTCTAATCGTATTTCTGGATTGAGAGCAACAAAAAACTTTTCGCTTCATTAAAACTTGTTCATCATACAAAAGTTTTGTAAATTATACATAGACACATATCATTAGAATCTACAAATCTTGTTTAAATCTTCTATTGATAAGGAGAACAATTAAAAAGAACAATAAAAATAATTTTTGCTTCTGTTCCCTGTAATGTTTGTAAGTTAGTGCGAAGGGTTTTGCAGCAATATACTTGTACTTAGAAGAGCTATGAGGTATATAAAAGAGTTGAAAGTGCATTTATACTCCAGTGGTGTAAACACCGATTTAGCGTAGAGGTGTAGCTCCACAGTAGTGTTTGGGAACAATCTAATTCAATTAATATCAAATGAAACCCTCACAACATGAAACATACTCGTACCTGTGGGAAGTGTACAGTGAAACCTGCTTCTCCGTAAGCATAGTAGAAGTACACATGGGAGTGATATATTTCGGATTGTTTACCTGAAACAAAGTACCAGTGTTTAGTCGAACAAATGATTGGGAAAATAGTGACGAAAGAAAACAGTCAAATTTGAAAAAATTACATTAATTATAATTGCAGTCTACATTTCGTAATTCTAAAAGGAACATAAGTTCAAATTATCCTTTAGTCTGATAATCTACATGTGTTAATTCCACAACTTTACAGTAAATTCAGAAATAAATTAAATAATTCCACGCGGTGTGTATAATATGGATACCCATTACACGCTTCGGAAAATAATGATTCGGAATAAAATTAAGTTACCTTTCCTTAGGCTGATATTCGATACTACCCTTGGCTTGGTATCCCTGTCTTCCCCAGACTCTAGTATATCAGTTAATAATTTCCATGCCATTTATCTGCTACTGGAATACTGACCAGTTTTAGGCGTGTTCGACAATTTCCCATTCCAAAGACAGGCCTGGAGGAAGTTTCTTCTGGCCACAGCGTCAGGACGCGCAATGTTACGATTGCAGTTTCAATCTTTAATAGACGTGTCAGCCTGACTCATTTTCTTTACCACTTTCAGCTTTAACTGTAATGTAAATCTTTCGATTTTAGATTCGTGTTGATCTGGTATAAGATATAATTTTCCTGCTATGAACTGAAATTAAGGTAAAGAAACGTAATTTTTTCCCTGTGCGCAATTAATTAAGCACTATGCCATAAAGACATATGCGGGAGTGGAGATATAGCTCCACCATTCTTGACCTCGGCATTAGATGGAGGTGAGTGGTCAGCTTCACGCTAATGACGCTTTACCCCCAGGTAAAGAGCCTTCGATGTCCATTGGCTATGAGGCTGGGGGGGGGGTCAGAGCCGGTATAGACACTGTGGAGTACAGGGAACCCGGTGCCTTGGGGTATAACTGGACCATTATTTCACTACGGGGCATAAACACAGAGACCTAGGACCATGCCAGAGCTCAGGCGGTTAGTCTCTGGCTTCCCACCGCGGCGACCTGGTGTTCAAGCTCAGATCAGAACATGTGGGATTTGTGGTGAACAAAATGGCACTGGGGCACGTTTCCTCAAAGTACTTCGGTTTCGCCTGCCAATTCGCATTCCACTGATTGCTCCACAATCTCCACCATCTGTCATCTGGGGCTGGTACAATAGGCCAAACAGTGGTCGCAGTACCAAGTGGACTCAGTCTCACCCACTGAGAAAAAGAAATAACACAGAGACCTGATCCTCCAGCTTCGGCGTCGGACGCAAGACTGACGACCTTGCTGTGTAAAAGGAAAACTGTTGCGAAATAGAAGGAAGTGAAAACCGGATGGTCTACGTGTAATTCATAGGAATGGACAAATATGGCAGATTCTTTCAAGAACTGTCATGGCTCAAAGAAAGCTCGATGATGATGATCATGATGATGTATGGAAGTGGGGGTAAGTTATTCATTAAAGTAACTGGGTGAATGCTTGTCAGTCAGGTTCGCTAACACACCCACACCAGCCGTGGAGATAAAGCAGCCTTCCATCAAATGCATACCAGAGGCTTCTTCGAAGTTGGGGCATGAAGATCCATCCATTACCAAGATACATGGGACTCTGTGCATCTGTATCTCGACGCCAAATATAAGCTTTTGGGAAGCAGTGATTGGGATCAGGGGCACCTACGTTCTCCTTTCTCATGTCTTCTACTTACGGAAGTCGACCAGTGGCATTATGGTCTCCATGGAAGCTTCCACGTCCGTCGTGTTGTCTGTCCAGTAGCAGATACCATTCATGAGGTAGTAATTGGAATTGTAGGCGTTCTTCCATCGTGGAGCGCAAATCTGGAAAACGAAAATCGTACGAAATTTGAGGCGTTGTCTTTGGACAAGTATTTGGCATTTGCTCGCGTTACGCCTCATTAGACTTCAAGATACATGCTTGTAGGCCCATCACTTAACGTCAAGATGGCCGACTAAGGTGGGGGTAGCCAGCTGGCAACTGATAATGATCTACACTAAATTCATAATTAAATAAAATTAAAGCATCACTTGTTTTGAAAGGGTGCATAACGTTGTCTTCCCTTCGAGGGAGGAACATAAAACTAAATGAAGAAAGCAGTCTTCTGGGATGTGGCACCGTGTGGATGTGGTGCTAACCGAAGTTTCAGAGGAACTTATTGCCTCCATCTTCAGGGTAGAAGGAAAAATAAGAAAATCCGCAAGCGAAGAGACAGTGAGAACAGGTGTAAGCAGACTAATCTTGGAAATAAACTGCTTTCTTCACAGTCACCGCCGTAAAAACCTCAAATCTTACATAAAACTAAATGTTTTATTTGAAGTTGTCATAGCGGTAACTACGAACACGGTGTTCTGGGTTGTAGCGGAGCGTAGTTACATATCGTCTCCATCTTCAGGGTAGAAATTTAGGCCAAGCAAGAAATTAGCCTTGGCGCCTGCTTCTGTTGGTTTTGTGGTTGACTTATAATTCATCCCTGGAGATATATAATTTCCTCTAAACCGTCGGCCTTCCTCCGAACTACATTGCGATATTACCCGGAATACCATCCTCTTCACAAATTAAAAATGTCCGAAATCAGAATGTTAAGATATCTGTTTGCAACTAATAGTAATTAAGTAATAAATTTGGGATATTACGCAACATAAACTTTGGGTTTATACAGGTCAGATAATATCGTTAAAATAGTCACATGTCACTTGTGTGGAGGGATGAAAAATTAATGCAACAGTTTTACGAGGAAATCTCTTAGAAATTTGTTACTTACAAGAGCAGGAACAAGATTGTAAAATCTTGTAAAATTGAATAAGGATCATAGGTAACTGCGATACGAGGACGGGAGATAATCTGAACTTGGCAATAATCGTGTTAAATTTTCGAGATCTAGACCTGCTTCTAGACAGTTAGCACTTATTCTAACACACAAAACAACGATAACTATGTAACTGGCTGGAGCCGAGTACGTACTGCCTCATTTGCTGACTTTCCGCCCATTTATGGAACCCGACTTGTTCATTACCGCTTTCACAGCAACGGGGCTGAGCCCTATTGTGGGAAATTTGATTCAAATCCACACCCTCAAACTTCATTTTTGTATTATCATCTAGTTCAAACCTAGGTCTACCAATTTTTTTCTCCTTCAAATTTCCCAATTAAAATTTTGTGCGCATTTCTCATCTTCCCATATGTGAGACATGCCTATCCATCACATTCTCCTGGATCTGATTACAACGAATTCGATGAAGTGTGTAATCATAAAATTCCTCATTATGTAATCCTCTCAGACGGTATTCCAGAGTTAAGTTACTGAGATATGAATCCCATATGGCAACATCGCATTCTTAAATCTCTGTTTCTCTCGGCGTAATAAGTCGTCACTCTCCCGTCTTCTCGTTAGAAACCTACGGAAATCACATTGACTTTTCCGTGCGGTGCTCAAGCAGGTAGCTCACTTACCACCATCCGATCTCCACTATTTTGCACTGCAATGGCTCCTCCGAGCCACGCGTTATTTTTATTGTGCTGCAGGTTGCTTCCTTCAACTTTCCGGTTACCTGGAAATTATAAACCTGTTTGTACACGTGCAAAAGGTTTTCCTTTGATATGCGTTCTTTGCAAGAACTGCGTAAAGTAAACATTCTGACTCATGTGGGAGGCCCGACTGTATTACATACCATTAAACGATAATATTAAAAATAAATTAAAGCAAATCTTAATCGGAAAGTTATATAACTGTTCTGTCCTTATGTCGGTCCGAATGTAATTCAAATTTAATAACATGATTCGTTGTAGCTTACCAATGAATCGTCATGGAGTGAAGGACGAAAACCTTCGATGTGCTATGAAGGTACGCCCAAAGTCTCTTTGCAAGGTTTGGTTTACATATGAAAACATATATTGTCAGTTAAGTTGTCACAGAACATGTATCTTTTAAATTCTGTTACAGAAATATTTACTTGAGAACACTTCACCTAGATCAAGACATCACATGACAAATATCGGGAATATACCAGTGGAACAGGATGAGATTATTCTAGTCCGAACTGGAGTACAAAGAGTTTCAACCTGTTTTCCTTACACCTTGGCATTCTGAATGCTCCCAGGTGTTCTGAATAGCTTTTATGCAAACTTTAAAAGTAGGTTCAATGGTTGCTATGGCTACCATTACTTTACAGAAAAGTCACTAGTACCCCTTCAACTTACATGTCCCAAATTTTTTTATTGCTAGTGGGGTGGGTCTAAGTCCCTTGTACTGAGGCCACTTCTGGCCTACTGTACCAGCCTCAGATGATAGGTGAGGGTGATTGTGGAGCAATTGCTGGAATGAAGATTGGCAGGGGAAACCGAAGTACTGGGAGAAAACCTGCCTTAGCGCCACTTTGTCCACCACAAATCCCACTTGACCAGAGCCGGGATCGAACCCGGGCCGCCGCGGTGGGAAGCCAGCGACTAACCGCTTGAGCTATGGCGCGGCCCACGAGTCCCGATTACTTAGACTTGATACTGATCAGCCTACAGAACTTACCGGACGGGTCCACAATAAGTTGCACACAACTGCCACCATTTCTCAGGCCACACTGATATACGGTTCCTGGCTGATGGATATACTGATGTTTACGGTATGTCGAGTTACCACGAGGCGCTCCTACAACCAACCTGTAACATAACGTAACACGGTGTAACATAATATTACCAGTAGAGTCTAACACAATATATGGATATCTTATATAATACGCGGCGAGATTGTATATGACACAAAAAGTGTGATCTATATTTAATATTTTCACGTGTATGGGTGATTAAAGGCGGGGTTCGGAATGGTAATTTGATTTATTAACCACCTACAGGTGGTCAATAACTCTACAACTAATTATTACACTATTACCGATTTTCACCCTACAAAACACTCCACTCTAGTCTCTTCAGTCTAGCTGCAGTCTTCTGGGATGTGGCTCCGTGTAGATATTGTGTTAACATACGTTTCGGAGGGACGTATCGCCTCCATCTTCAAGGTGGAAGAAAAAAGAAGAAGAAAATACGCGAGGAGGAACCAGCGTCAGCAGGTGCTAACAGACTAGTTACTTCTAGACTTGGATTTCTACCCTGAAGATGGAAGTGATACGTTCCTTCGAAACGTCGGTTAACACAATATCTACACGGCGCCATATTCCAGAAGACTGCTTTCTTTATGTGGATTTGAACAGTGCGATCATAGTAACTAGGACATGACATCAAACTCGGTTCAAATAAAATTGTCATATGTAAATATAAATGAATTTTGCGAAAACACATTCTAAGGACAATTGCGCGTTTGATTCAGGGTAGATCCAATGGTACTAAAACACTAAAAGAATGAATTATAAGGCATTAAGAGCAGGAGGTTGTTATAATTTGGCTTCAAATATTTAATTTTCCGACACCCAGTTCTCAAAACTTAAGGCTAAAAATAACGGTTGTACAATTACATCTTTTAATTTATACGGAAGCCACATCTGATCACTTACCGTGGAAGGAAAAACGTAAAATAAAATTAATTTACTTGTGGCGAAATCCTGAGATAAACATAGGAACCTAAGAAAGAGGAAAAACATCCTTAAGAGAGAGATGACCGTGACAGTTCGTGTTCTGTAGGAGCGGATGGAATTTCTTCACCCGATGAACGACTAACAACTTTTGAAGAAGATGATAAGGGGCCGAGGGGATATTTCCCCCGGGTGAGGGAAAAGTGGCAGGGGTGTGAAGCTGATAATTCATCTCCATCTAGTGCCGAGGTCAAGAAAGTTGGAGCTATACCTCCACTCCCACTAGGATGACCAACTTTCGGTCATGAATTTAAGGGAGATTTAGTCACGACAAATATTGCGCATTTTTAGCGCCGCGGTGTCAGTCCAGCAAACGTTCACTTTCACTGTCACTATNTTCTTTTAATAAATATTCACATAGTCAACTGCTCTGTAGTCTTGAGCTTTCACTCTTAAACGGCGTGAACCTCAGCTCCACAAATAAAATATACCTTGGCCTCGTCAGACTTCGCACTCCGGCTTGGAAGATCTCAGCCAACTGTACGGCGGGATACTACACTTTCTATGGATTATTATAAGTAATTTTTCGATATTTATCGATGAGTACCTCTAAGTCTAAACTGTCGATAATAATGACAATTTTGCGATCTTGATTGTTAAAGAAATATACGGGAGAAATAGAATGTCAATATGGGAGCAGGGAAGATCCAAAAAAAATAGCTCTAATACGGAAGATCCCGGGAAATACGGGAGAGTTGCTCACCCTAACTCCCACATATGTCTTCATGGCATAGTGCTTAATAAATAAGATCTAAAAGTTTCTGACGATGGCACATTAATACAAATATTATGTTTTTGGACATTATCCGTCGTCGTGTTTTTATCTAAAATACCATCCTGTTTATATTTCAAAACACAAACGTTTCGGAGGCTGAATTCTCTCTCCGGAAATACAGTGAACAATGAATTGAAAAGCATGTGGAAAGAAGCGGTTGTAGCCTAATTATTTGTATAGATATTATGACGGTATTTACTTGGATGGCCTGAACAAAACCACGAAAAATCTCTTGTGAGATATGCGATCTTCGAGATGTGGTCTGCACACTGGACCTTCCAAATATGAAATAGCAGACCCGCCCACTACATGGGTAATATAGTTTCACAATGCAGGCGATGCTGCATGACCTCCGGTCAGTGTCAAGTCAGAAATAGGTAAGATGATAACAGCCGGAAGGGAAATGAGTACCGAGGAGCGAGAGGAATTGACTGACAGTGACGTCACAGAGCTGTTCGGTTTGATTCCGTAAAAGGAAATCACCATGTGAACTGAGTCACGAAGTAGAAATGCCAGTAACCTGACTCTGGCGCTTAGCAAAGTAACGGCAGAGAAACTCAAATATAAAAAATGTGACAGCAAATCTATTGTGATAACTGCATCTGTTTCCACGCGCTTGCAGAAGAGAGTACTTGTGAATGCAATATGATTGAACATGTACATTTCTATTAGCCACAGGTCCAGACTCGTTTCTTCTTCTTCTATCAAATTCTACTCAGGCACTCTGGTCTGTTCCAGCTCAATCGATTCTGAGACAGTGAATGTTAATGTGAGCTCCATCGTACGACAAATGCAACATTAAAACCTCTGAACATGAAAACAAGACAATGGTCAGATATCTCCAGGAGATACTACTGTAGCGAATAAATCGAAATTTCAGAGATGCTCTAAAGAAAAAAAAACTCGGTAGCCTGTAGTCCGCAAGCGAACTATACCGACCGAGCGACCGCCGCTTGTCGGTGAAATTGCTTCCAACTTTAGCGGATAGAGAGTGTCGCGTGGTCAGCGCAACGAATCCTCCCGGCCGTTAATTTCGGTTTTCTAGACCGGAGAAGCTATTTCCTTGAAATAGCTCAACAATTATTCTCACGAGGCTGAGTAGACCCCGTTCCAGACCCACTATTTCTCAGGAAATTTTGTAGCGCCGGGATTACTTTTTTGTTCCGTCAACTGGATTCAGTTAGAACATCTTCAGGAAAAAATCTTCCAAGTTCCTTGTAAGTTGGATTGCTACTGGAAGTCAAAGCTGGGATTCTACAGCATGCTTTATGAGTTGTTCCTTTCGAAAAGTTTTACCGCGTGGTTGTAAAATTAATGTAATCCTTTGAAGGTAGCATACGTTAGTATGCGGTTAGTCGCTAGCTTCCCACCGCGGCGGCCCGGGTTCGAACCCGGGTCTGGTCGAGTGGGATTTGTGGTGGACAAAGTGGCGCTAGTGCAGGATTTCTCCGAGTACTTCGGTTTCCCCTCCCAATCTTCATTCCAGCAATTGCTCCAGAATCACCCTCACCTATCATCTGGGGCTGGTACAATAGGCCAGAAGTGGCCGCAGTGCAAGGGACTTAGTCCCTCCATATTACCAATAAAAAAATACTTTATGCAGCGGATGGGCTTCCTCGTGTTTGCCGAACACGCTTCTTATTGCAAATTGGCCCCAGTTGCTTATCTTCACGTGCCTGATATGGGTTCTGTGGGAAATCCTAACAATATAGAGTTGCATTTTTGCACCGTGGTATTCTGAGTTTGTTGTTAATATGTAATACTGGAAACTCAACCCGTCCGAACTGTAACTGACGGTTATGCATGGATCCTGAGATAGTTTTAGCTCTCGCAAAGTTTGTTTGTACTGGATTTTAGTGAGTACTTCGCTTTCATCAACTACTTCGAAAATGTACGGCCGGAAACAAGTCTGATAAACACTTATTTGTCTAATCATATTAAGGACTATTGTTAAATTCATATTAAATCAGCCCGAAGTCTATATTATATCATTTCCTTATAAGGGTCACATAGGAAATAACAAATTAATTACTTAGATAATGAACTAAATAAACTTAATTAATTCTTATCAGAGACTTAAGTTTGTCTGAAATTCAGCTCCTATGCTTGTGTGGTGTTGGAAATTACTAAGGATATATCAGATGGATGCCGGTCACGGTATCCGAGCGGTCTAAGGCGTGCACTGTCTTCGCTCGCTCGGAAGCCGGCATCGTGGGTTCGAATCCTACTCAGGGCATGGATGTTTGTGTGCGTTTTTCTGTGTTTGTGTACAGGTAGAGCCCTTGTGACGAGCTGATCACTTGCCCAAGGAGTCCTACCAAATGTGTAAGATTGAGAAAAACCGAAGTGAACGGAGTTCATGGAGGTAGGCCCAGGCCCACTGGGGCTGTAGTGGCAAGGAAAAAAAAATATCAGATGGATAAATTAAAAAAATATATCCTCTAACGATATTCAGTTTTCTTTTCATACATTTCACTTAACTTGCGAAGTACAGTGTAAAGAGAGAAGCAAAATTAATTAAACTGTAAATACATACAGGATGAAAGCTGCCAGAAAACAAAATTTCGGCACGTCAATGATACAGAACATTAAATGCTTTTCAAATACTAATACATATTCTGAAATAGTTTCCTGTGGCACTTTTATTGTCAGCATTTGTCATCCAAGAGATTTCAGAACCAAAGAAATCCGAATGCCTGAAATTGCGTCTCAGGAGGAAGGGCCCTGACGTAAGCGCTGTCCATGGCTCAGCAATAACTTCAACACGCATGCGCGCGCACTAAAACAGAAGACTAAGTGCAGACTACTTTAAGTGTGTAACGGTAATTTTTGTAGTAAAATTGCAACCAGTGGAGAGAGAGAGAGAGACCGTGGTTCGTGTTCTGGATTGCCCGGGTTCATGCCTTGGTTCTGAGATCAGCTCTCTTGATTGAGGTATTTCGTGACTTTCCTCAGTTTCTTAGGCAAATGCCAGGAAAGCACTGCTTCTTCCACATGCTTTCCAACTCACTGCGATCCTGAATCTGTCGCTAGATAGCGTGACCTACTGACAGCGGGGTCAAGTAAAGCATAACAAAATATTTTTTTTTATTGCTAGTGGGGTGGGACTAAGTCCCTTGTACTGCGGCCACTTCTGGCCTATTGTACCAGCCCCAGATGATAGGTGAGAGTGATTGTGGAGCAATAGGTGGAATGAAGATTGGCAGGGGAAAACGAAGTACTCGGAGAAAACCTGCCCCACCGCCACTTTGTCCACCAATATCCCACTTGACCAGACCCGGAATCGAACCCGGGCCAGCGACTAACGGCTTGAGCTATGGCGCGGCCTAACCAAATAAATTAGTTGTCATGAATTCCTTTCCTTTAAGAGTGTTGTATAATTTCTTCTACATATAATAAGGGGTACGTGGTAGAGTAGTTTATGAGGCACTATGCTACATGCCGAGAGGTCACGGGATCGAATCCCGATGGGATCATTAAATTTTTCAGTTGGCCTAGTTCTTCCAGCCGATCTATGGCCCTGGGGTCGACTCCGACACTAAGAGAAATGNCAGGATTTTTTAGGGGGGGGGGGGAAATGGCAGCCGGCGCGTAAGGCTGACAACCTTACCGCCATCTGTGAGCCGGTTGACTAGAAAATGTGGGAGCCTCAACCTCTCACACCTCTAAAGGACTTCACGGCCTATTATAGGGACAACCTTACCTTTTATATATAATGTCTAAACCAAATATGGGCAGTACATACAGCATGCATAGGAAAACAGTGAATTTTCATATATTTTCATCAGGAAACCTTAAGTCAAGATAAAGGTTGGGAGGCGCGTACTAATATGGAAAGCTAATGCTACAAGGAGCATTGCAAAAATCGGATGCGAGAATGTGGACTGGATTCAGCTGTTTCAGAATGGGGTCCAGTAGCAGAATATCGTGAAAACGACGGTTTATTCAGGAATTTGTTTCGGAATTAGAGAGAGTTGGTTAGTTTGTTGGTTCCTTAGCAAATTGTCTGTGGATCACATCCGAAGTTCCTGCCTCGTCCTTTCATTTCACACCAATCCCTGGCATTACACAGTATACAGAGTGTCCCAGGAGGAATGTGCCAAACTTCGGGAGGGTGTTCCTTATGTTAAAGTATGCCGATATAACCCAAAACACCTATGTCCAAAGTTGAACGGTTACGGAGATAATGGCCAGAGAAGTGTCAAACTTTGACCGGGGTTACACACTTGTTGATTACAAAATAGATATTAAAACTGGCAGGAATATGTGGATTCTGTAATGTTAATAATGTACGTAACATCAAACTAACTTGTGAGTGACGGAAAGCCATAAAATTGAAGTACAAAATACTCGCTCGCCATGTCATAATTGTCCTTAGGTTTCCAAGCAGTATACATAACACATGACTGGCGAGCGATGACGTAATATGGCTGCGCTATGAGCCGACCACATAACTCTTATTATACCTACATTCACGGATAATCTCTTTTGGAATTTCGTTTCCATTATCTCATGTGGATTATTATGGGACCACGTATGCACATTTCGTAAATTATTTACACCGTCCAGGGTAAAAGACGCCTCATCACTACACATGACACATGAATGGCAAGCGCTGGTGTAACATGACTGACTGCATATTCTGCTATAAGCCAACTACATAAGTATTAAAATACAGTACCTGCTTTATAGTAATTGTTCAAAGTGTCCTCCGCCAGCTGCAATGCAGTTTTCGGCACGCATCATGAGGGATTGGGTAGCAGAAGCAATGTTGCCTGAATGGTGACGTATGTGCTCTGCCGCTGCAAAAATACGATTCCGCAGTGCTTCTCGGGAATCGACCTTAGTTTCGTAGACTAAGGTCTTCATGTGGCCCCAGAGGTAATAATCTAGAGGCGTAAGATCTGGCGACCTCGGTGGCCATGCAATGGGACCACCACGACCTATCCAGCGGTTAGGGAAGGATTCATCTAAGTAGTGTCTCACGTGCTGAGTATAATGTGGAGGAGCCCCATCATGTTGGAAGTACATTTTCCTCCTTATCGTTAACGGGATGTCTTCCAACAAACATGGTAACTCATTCCTTAGGAAGGCTCCATACGTGTTTCCAGTTAAATTGTTGTGAAACACAAAAGGTCCGATCAACCTGTTCCCAAGCACACCACACCATACATTCACAGAAAATCTCTTTTGGAATTTCGTTTCCATTATCTCATGTGGATTATTATGGGACCACGTATGAATATTTCGTAAATTATTTACACCGTCCCGGGTAAACGACGCCTCATCACTGAATAAAATGACGCTTAACAGTTCGGGATGAGCTTTTATCCAGTGGCAGAAATCCATACGCTGAGCATGGTCGCCTGGTTCCAGATGTTGTACCCTTTGATCATGGTAAGGATACAGGTCTTCGTCATGTAAAGTTCGCCACACCTGCATACGTGATACGCCGATGCGAGAGGCCATTCTACGAGTGGAGAGACGCGGACTTCTATCAATCATGCGAAGAATGTTCTCTCGTGTGTTTCTCATTTGTACATCCTCCCTTTCCGACTGCACAGAAACACTCGGAAGAGAACCAGTCTCACGCAATGTCTGGTGAATTCGCGTAAATACACTTCGAGATGGAATCCTTCGATCGGGAAAACGCCTTTGGTACTCTTCAACAGCAGCACGTGCATTGCCACCGCAAAATCCATACACAAAATGCATATCACAATACTCGACGTGTGAAAACACAAAAGGCATTTCAGCAACTCATCACACAACTAATTTACCACCCATTCACGACCCCACTGCAACGTAATCTGTAGGCAGCGCATGAGCTTACGCTAGTGTGACTCGCGGCACTCAAGGACAAACAGATAAGGGTCTCAGCTGACAGGTACGTATAGTGCGTGGACCTGCAAGAAGACCACACTTTTCTCGGGCCATTATCTCCGTAACCGTTCAACTTTGGACATAGGTGTTTTGGGTTATATCGGCATACTTTAACATAAGGAACACCCTCCCGAAGTTTGGCACATTTCTCCTGGGACACCCTGTATATAAAATTGCATCTCACTGTTCACGAACACTGGTGTAGGCTACCAGCCACACAAAGTGCCCGCGTTCAGCTGTTAACAGCAGAGCACGCGTGCCCTTCAGCACTCGTTCCTACTCCGCACAGAACTGGCGATGACGAAGTGCTAACTGAAGTGCTACATGAAATTTGTCACAACAATTACACAGGCAGTTCCAGTGGAGGCAAGTGTAGTATGTGATGGTACAATTTTTCGGATATGAGTTTATCACAATTGTCAACCTATCGCCGATACAAATGATAAGGACCTCTTTATATCCTCGAACCACACCTGTCCCTGGAAATCTTTCAGGAAACCTCGGATTCCAAGAGACATTCTTGGAGGAATCATGACTGAATATGCGCTAGGGATATTGAGGGGTTTGCAAGGATGAATTTGTCAGGTCTCCTAGAATGCAGGGTACTTTTGGTGACCATAGCTGGATAGCAACTCCTTTCATTAAGTTGGAACTAACAAGCGTTGGCGCTGGACACTCAAAGTTTCATATGTTGCACTTATTTTCTAAAATATTTCGTTTAGAAAAGGATCCAGATACTAACCGCCCTTCTCGCTTCGACGAAACGACAAATAACTAATTCAACAAAAATGCCCGTCGTGAAAAACCAGAAAGGAACATTCTTTTTTTTTCATACAAACGAAAACACGAATTATGTGTCCCAACCTCATGCAGAAATGTAAGAGCCTTGACCTTCACATTTAGAGTCCCTTAAACCCACAACTCCCATTCCTTCTACCAATATGAGGGGATAATCCCTAAAGGCTACTGTCAGTAGTGTGCTACACTCAGGCTTACGAAGTTTGTGGATTTGTTTTCAGAATACGAGAAGATGGACAGATTCAGGGATGCCAGTAATACCGTACATAGGACGAATTTGCGCTAGTTCTATTTAAAGTATAATTGAATATGTGAGGTATTAGTTGTCTGAAATTTAATTTCAAGCGTATGTTAAAACTGAGCCACTGAATCTTTATTCTTTTTACCGTATGAAATAACATGTTTCAAAATAGTAGTGTGTATGAATGTATTTCTTGTCGTGTAACACAGTCTTCATGACAAGGGTGACAGGTCATTAGCAAATCATACTGCAGACGCAATATCACCACATGGTGCATCGCCATAGTCTGTTGGTGAACTTCATGGGATGTTGGAATAGCACTAATACGGTACACTTTTATTGGATAGTAAACTGTTCTAAACTCGGATGATTACTAAAAATTCTGACCGATGCATTTCGTAGTTTTCCTCAGTCTGTTCAGGCGAATGTCGGGATAGTAGGCATATCGTCAAATAGGCTAGGACCATCTCCATTTGTAACCTTACCTACTCACAGTATCTTTGAAGCAATTAGCTCTGAAGTTGAAACATTATCAGTCTGTAGCCTGCTTGTGCATATCTACTGCCACTGTCTGAGTAAACTCACGAGTCATCGCAGAGCTGAGATAAATAGGTACAATAATTATAGCGAGGAATACAGAATTATGATTGCACTGACGTAACAGTGACCTTGAGAAGGTTTTAAAGCATCTTCGGGCTCCAATAGAAATAAAACACTCTTCTAGCAACGCAATGGCTCATGAATATTTCCCTACATATTTCTAGGAACGTAATCACGTGTAATAGTTTTGGCATTGTGCCAAGCCTTAGCTTTACTAATTCTTGACCTTGGAAGGAGAAATATTCTAAATGAAGGTTTAGCAGGAGAGAACTCCCAGCAAATAATCGGCATTCTTCAGTTTAAAGGACCATTTTTCAGAAACATTCAAAACAACTGTCAAAATTATTGTACATGCCTATTTTCGGAGTTTTGGAAAATAATCAGAATGTTGATAGTTACTGAAATAAATAACAACAAAGAGTTAATGAATATATTCTTCTCATAATTTCATTACGAACCTCATTTCAACATAACACATTCATTAAACTGAAATACTGAACGACCAAGTTCAGTTTTTTCCTTGAAATTTTTCTCTTTTTCACTACATCCAGGGCTCACACAGCCTCTAATAAGAGTACAAAAGACTAGCTAATGGAAGACGAAACGGCCGGATCGTGAAGCTGGCGAGTCATTTTTACTAAGTCCCCCCCCCCCAGTGGCTCTTCCAGCCCATTCAGGTCCTTGGCCTCTTATTCAATTCCGTAAACGCTTTTTACAAACAGTAGGACTCCTTGGACGAGTGATCAGCCCGTCGCAAGGCCACTACCTAAGCATAGGACAACACAGGCACAAAATAAACACCAAACATCCATGCCTTAAGTGGGATTCGAACCCACCATCCCAGCGTCAGAGCGAACGAAGACAATTCATGCCTTAGACCGCACGACTACAGTGACCAGCTCATGTTTACCAAGCAGCCAGGTTAATATGACGATATCTCTCTCAGTTCTGTCTATACAACTACATGGCAGAGGGGCAGTGTTATCTTTACCTTTACCTCGTTTCTGTTTGTTGATGCAGATATCTGGTAATTTATTCTGAGCCCTCTTCAAATGGCTGTTGCCTGTGGTGATTCGGACTTGCTTGAAACAGCGCACACGACACGACACGGGTGAATCACTCGCCCACACTGGCTTTCATCACAATTAGTAGCGAATGTGACTGGTTTATCATACTGATGAGTTGACATGCTGACCTACTTCAGATCGTTGGTGTCTTTCACAGTACTGCGGGTTCTTGTACAAGAACATAACATGAATATCCATCTTGGAATAACGTTTACATGAAACTTGATTAGAACACGGCCAAAGAGATTTCACATCTCTTGAGAATTTTATGTAAAAGGAAACAGTCCCTTTCTTGGAATGAGAGATCACAGCCCTTTCTGAAATATAGACTGTTGCTCATTTTTCATTCCAACGCACTCTGCATCTCCTGATGGAATATTTCTTCTTCTCTCTGGACTGGATCTCTCCCCGACCATGGCCCTTTTTTTTTAATTCGCTTAGTGGGGGAGTGGAGTCCAACTGGGTCCATTCGGCAGGGCGGCCACTGAGACCATGGCCCTCTCTCTTACCATAAAGTCCCCCTGATAATTCCTTCTGTCGGACTCTTTTTATTTATTCAACTGAGTCTGGTTTATTTGGGTCTGGGACTTCATCTTGTGGCTCCGCCGTCCAGTCTCTGGCAACACTAAGAAGCGAGGCAATAGTGCTTGTATTTTATGTGGTACAAAGATGAGAGAATTCGTTACCTCTCTACTAGGTCTAAAGTTCTATGTTGCTCGCTTGTCTTCCCTAGACAACTTCTATTTTCGCCCCTAAAGACGGGTTAGAAGTTTTCCGTCGTCCACTTACAAATCTTCACAAGCTCTCGCGAGCTTGACCACACATGAAAATATTTGTCGAGATGAGAGATTGTGATGGTTGGACAGGTTTTGAAACAACGCCGAGGTAAGTGCTGAGTTTATGGTTTTTCTTAAGAGCTGTATGTTTGTGCTGAAAATATTAACAATGAAGAGAGCAGTCTTCTGGGATTTGGCACTGTGTATAAGTGGTGTTAACCGAAGTTTCGGAGGAACGTATCGCCTCCATCTTCAGGGTAGAAGAAAATATAAGAATTCCTGAGAAGAAGCAAATGACACATGCATTATCTGGTTCGATAGAAATATGAAAGCCGAGAGACTGATAATGCGAACTCCATGAACCTCCTTGAGCAAGGGTTAGTTACTGAGTCAATCAGTTCTCGTTGCGTTTGCGGAGGCCAAATCTTCCTTACAGTGTTCATAAAACACTTCATTTAGTAGAACAAGAAAATTGCTTAATCCTTTATAATAACTGTTACCTCAATATTTCTCAATCACACTTCACTGGAATTAATTCACTCGTAACATGAAGAACACTTAAGACTCTCATATTTATGAACTTTAGTAATTACGATTTTAGCCGGTCACGGTAGCCGAGCAGTCTAAGGTGTGCACTGTCTTCGCTCGCTCGGAAGCCGGGATCGTGGGTTCGAATCCCACTCAGGGCATGGATGTTTGTGTGCGTTTTTCTGTGTTTGTGTACTGGTAGAGGCCTTGCGACGAGCTGATCACCTGCCCAAAGAGTCCTACCGAATGTGTAAGATCTAGAAAAACCGAAGTGAACGGAGTTCATGGAGATAGGCCTAGGCCCACTGGGGCTGTAGTGCCAAGGAAAAAAAAATTACGAATTTGGTTCCTGTTTTAATGTAGTAACACGCCTAAACTACGTCACTGCGCATTTAAGTTCATTCGTCTGATTTACGGACTCTCTCTCTCTCTCCTCCTACTGCAAGAAATAGACACCAAAAGAAACGTGTCTGGAAGGATGCCCCAGCCCTCATGACAAGACAGCAGGCCAGGGTTACATGCATACCTTGTCAGCATATGTTTCCTTTAGTATAGAGACGAAAAAATATACTGAAGAAAACTGGAAGTTTTATAGTTACCAGACCTAACACAAATCATACTAACCCACCTAATCACAAATGGTCCCATCGTCCCTCCAAAAAACACTGGATTAGTAGCTTAATATACCAAAACTGCGTCCTTCCACGTCCTTCCACGCCCTTCCAAATTAACATTTATCCTATCATCCTACGACAAAGCGCCCATGCGGTTACATTTTCCAGCAAACAATATTCTATAATAACCAAAATGTCGTCCGAAATCATACTGAACTCTTCTAGCACAACCGTACCGAAATTTGAGGGGTAACAACCTACTTTGAATTAGAATGATCCCGGATTCGAATTTCAGCCCGGAGATCGGTTATTAGGATTTATGTTTTAGTGCCATTTTCCAGTCTCCCCAGAAAGTTTGTTGGATATATAGCAAATAATTCACGAGCATTTCAGTTCTCATCTTTCCTATTCCAACAATCACATGATCATTCTGTTATAACGTACGCAGTTGAAAAGACGAAATGAAATAATCTCCGTCGATGAACGGAACCGACCATGAATTTTCACGTGCCTGAACAGTTTTGTTCTTCAGAGCATTACTTTCTCTTTTCATCTTCGGAGTGGCTTAGACAATGAACAGGCATTGAACTAAAATACAACTTTTCAGGTACAAGTTCAACATGCGTGACCTCTGCACAAACAGAACGCTCCCTCTAGAATGCCCCTCACAGATGTACTTACCAGTGTGTGTACCCTTGTTGCCGTAACGCAACAGTGAAGCCGAAGTAACTCCCAACGTCCCCCTGCGGGTCTTGAAATATATAGGCATCTTTCCAATTCAAATTAAATCCACTGGTAAAAATTATCGTGAATGATAATAAAAATAATGCACTAACACAGTTGCACCTTAAACACGTCATACTGAAGAGACACTCCACCATACTGCCACAATTCACAGATCCTAAATGCCTTGTGTGCAAGCGACAGGAAATGACACAGTCCTGACCGATAGCGCGGTGCTGTTCAGGGTGTTCTCCAGCGGAGACTAATGACACATCCGCAAGAAGTATCTGGTGTATGCATACGCAATAGCCTTCAAATTGACACGAGTCCTCGAGCTTGCCTCTGTGACGTGTGCTCTTGCGATATGGCGAGGAATACCCAATTACATCTTCGTCCAACTTCCGCTAAGCACGGCATATTTCGTGGAAATGCTGCGCTGCGCTGAACAATCCGCGCCACGACTCTCACAACAGGTGATTCAAGAACTCTTTAGAAAGAGAGCCCTGAGGCTTCAAAGGAGCATGGGCTGTTACAGGAAAGTCATGGTCACTAGCATAAACGTAATCGTGCCGTACGTGGCTCGAATCTGATCCAAGCATCGTATTCCCTGTCGGTTCCCTTGTAAATTTTGCCATTTGGATAGTTAAACACCATGTCATGAAGACGTATAGGGAGTGAAGTTATAGCTCCACGCATTCGTATTCTCAGTATTACACAAAGGTGATGTAGTTTAAGCGGGCTGGACGACTGAGGGCTGGTTACTCGCACGATAATATTTTCTTTTGCCATTGAGTCTATTCCGTGGATTTCCCAGCCTCCTGTTCAAATGATACTCGGGGCAAAGCAGCCACAGCGTGAAGCTACATATTCATTGCATTTAACACAGAGGTGTAAAATGCAAGGAGCTCGTTAGCGTTGAAACTGACTGTAAAGCAGGCAGCACAATGTAATTATTTACAATCTGGAGACCTTTGGTTCCTTCCAGTTGATGAGAGCTTCAGCTTATCTTTTTGTGTGACGGAAGCTGATTGAAACAGGTTTTTATTAACGCGGGGCCGCGCCTCACGAATCGTGACGTAGCGGCTCTGTCATGCTAACCAGCTTACAGAACCCAGTAGCGTATGCTCTAGCCAGTGTTTCGACATACAGAAACTGAAATAAAAGTAACATCGCTCACAGCTATGGCTGTGCGACGTAGACCAGTAAAAGGCTCACTGTGGCTATTTTATTTCGTAGTTAACTGTGCCCTTTTACATAAAATGCATAAAACGAAAAAATAACAATGAGTTTGTATCTGCCTGTCCACGTTCCCTGGAGAAATTCTGAAGCAGTTGGGCCGCAGGCATCTCCGTTTTAAGTAAAGTTTTCCTTGTGATTAACTGATTAAGAATTACACCATGAACACGTAAGTGGGAGTGAATGTATAGACCCACATATTCTTGACCTCGGCAATAGTTGGAGGTGAGTGGTGAGCTTCACGGCCCGGCCGCTTTACCCCCGGCAGTCATTGGTTAGGTATGTGGATGGGCCCCAGAGCCGGTCTGTTCCGCATCAATCAAATAAATCAGGAGGTGAGATTTAACATTCTTTCTCAAAAACAACACATCCAACAGAAAATGAAAGTAATATATAATGTATAGAATTTTAAGGCCTGTAACTTCTTAGTTTTCGTCTTCCAGTCTGCTGTCTAAAAACATAAAAATTAGAATATACAAAATTATAGATTTGCCTGTGGTTCAGTATATATGTGAAACTTTGTCTCTGACATTAAGGGAGGAACATAGACTGAGGGTGTTTGAGAACAGGGTGTTGAGGAGAATATTTGGACCGAAGAGGGATGAAGTGACAGGAGGTTGGAGAAAACTGCATAACGAGGAGCTTCGTAACTTGTACCCTTCTCCAAGTACGAGTATAATTAGAATGATCAAGTCAAGGATGATGAGTTGGGCAGGGCATGTAGTACGAATGGGAAGACAAGGAATGCATATAGGATACTGATGGGAAAGCCGGAAGGAAGGAGACCACTAGAAAGACCAAGACGTAGGTTGGTGGACTATATCAAAATGGATTTTAGAGAGACAGGATGGGATGGTATGGATTGGATTGATCTGGATCAGAATAGGGACCAGTGAAGGGCTCTTGTGAACACCGTAACGAACCTTCGGGTTCCATAAAATGCTGGGAAGTTCTTGAGTAGCTGAGAAATTGGCAGCTTCTCAAGAAGGGCTCAGCTATATTAGTGAGTAACGTCTTTTAGAATTTCTGGATATGGTAACTACGTGGAGCGGCNGGCAACGGCTCGATAAACACTTCCCCTCGGAGACGGATTCTTGGTAAACAACCCATTGCTAGGAAATGCCTACAACAATACGTGAAAATAGTAGACGTCCATTGCTAGGCATTGTGTTTTTCATGAGATCAGACCCGAGGCTATATAACAGTGAGTGACATTTGCTCGAGGAGGAGTGGATTATGTAGTGTGGTCAGAAGTCGAGAGTGTCCAGTCGAAGATGTTGTAACAAGTCGTATAAAGGTTCAATGAATTCGATCGTCAAACCCAAACCTCAAACATGTTAAAATATATACAGACAGACAGACAGACAGACAGTTGCTTCAAGGTGCATTTAGGGCATTTAGCGTCAAATGAGAAATTTGAAGTGGTTTGGTTTGGGAACGATGTGCCCCTTTTCTAGATATCTTACATCACAACATTGGAGAGTAGTTTTGTTCCTTGGTTTAGTTTACAACTTAACTAGAGCGCTGAGTAATGAACGCTAAGCTAAACTTGAATGGTACATTGGAAGCGACGAGGAAGAAAAGCTGCTTTGGCTTATTTTAAATATTGTTATGGTATCAGTCTGGAGATATATTACTGAAAGCTGCGAAATAGCTAAGCAGGGCAAAATAATCACGAGGCTGAGATTCGAACCAGGTCCTCGACAGAAATGGTATGCTGCAGAGTGTTTCTTCAGAAACCAGTAGTTGTACTTATAACAATCAGACAACAAATGTTCTTTGTGTCATGAATTTCCTGTAATTGGAACCGCACACGGATTCCTATCAACCGGGTACAGGGACTAGTCTCCCGGGGTTGACGTGAGCCTTATCACACTCGTCTGTCCAATACCGATTACAAGCATACGCGCAGCTTTACCTCCACTTCCGACTGCAGTGCTTGGGTTCAGGGATAATTTACATATACGTAAAGCAAGTGTCACGTAACTTCAACAAAGCCAACAGTAACCTTGAATGCGCAGAAGAAAAATTTCAGACATGGGGGTGGGTTCGAGGGTGTGAGAAGTGACAGGC
>NW_019731236.1:388921-428674 GCF_002891405.2 Cryptotermes secundus | reverse complement strand
AAAAAAAAAGATATCCCGTGACACATAAGACAGGTTCCTTACACGTCGGATTTCATACCATAATGAACTCTCACTATAATTCCAAACGGGAATACTTTTTATTATCGTACGCGTATAAAAAATTCATAGCCGTAACTTGTTCAAGACCTGTACTTTGAAAAACGTTCTGTAGGAGACTTATACATGACAAAAACACTCATCAGAAAGTTCACATAGAGATATTTCTCTTCAGTTAACAGCTCCACTTTCTTGCTACTGCGACTGTACATTATATTTACTGTATGAGCTGAGAAGAATGAGAAAGAAACATGGCCCATGTTTTAGTAACTGCTTAGATTTCCGCCGTTTCAAAAACCGGATTATTTTTTACTTATAAGAGACATTTACGATATGATTGGCCTATATTGAAATGTTCTCAGCGATTAAGTATACCCATGTTTAAATACGTTTGTCTAATTTATATATAATAGAGAAATAATCAACAACTTGGCTTATGCTGGTACGTGAGGAAACTGCAGATGTGTGAAATGATCACTCGTTTCTACATCACCAGTATGTCATCTCAATACGGGAGTTAGTTATAGGAAGATATTCTCTTTGACCTTTGTTTCTTTCTGAAGTTTACGTTGAATTTAATTTCTAACAGAAGTAAATTACTATAGGAGAAACATTAAAATGTTTAATGTTCTACACGACACGTGGTGTAACTCAAAACCGACGCCCAGAAATTTCTTGAAAACGAAAACCGTATCCCAAAGCTTCTGTAAATGTGAATCAATGGATGTAAGAGTTCATGGCTGTCCTAATAAAAATCATGGGAGGAACACTTGCTACCGTTATAACTGATGAAACCAGGAGCTTAATCTGTGGCTTTATTCATTATGATGATGATACGGCTTGAAACTTAAGCAGACTGCTCAAATTGAAATATTACATTTCCTTACAATTTTCGTTTAGTGTCTATCACGTGCATATTTTAGATGATATTTTATAGAACGATATTTATTACTAAGCAGTGATAAGCACACCGAGCACTACAGGCACTTCCCCCCCAAATTCGTTCTTGCTCTTGTACGACACTAATAAAAACACGTCATATTCTGGGATAAATATTTCTTGCGTCATCTCAAGTTAAATGGTTATCGGAGATAGTACGTGTACTCGTACTTACTCGGCGTGTCCTTGAAAGCAATTTGAGAAGCGCACTGATCGACACCACAGCCAGGGTTACTGAAATTTATATTTATGTCGGCAGATGTATTTCAAAGTAATTGCAATAGAAAATTCACACAATTTTCTTCTCCTATATTCACTTCTAAACTCCTTTCCTTCTTCAGATAAACAGATTAACTCCCATCTACACAAAATGACTACAGTAAATGATCTATCATAAACTGTTTGATGATTCATTTTACCACCAATTTCTGTTACGCCATAGGCATTACTGTGAATCATCCAAAATGAAATTAGTGTTACGACTACTACTGTACACGAATAGCATGAGTAATACGTAAGGCCGTGGCTGCAGGAGAAGCAGACAACCGCTGCATTACGGCCACTTAGACGGTCCTCTTGCTTGGGGAGGGGCGGATAATAGTTATAACGCGAAGGTGAGTTAAACATAACAGGAGGCGACGTAATGACTTAGAGAGCTGAACAGCGTAAATCTTATCCGATGTATTGAGTTACAAACGCTTTACTGCAAGAAAACTGCTTGTCCAACGGTAAGGTAGGTAAAGTTACCCCTGTGCTTAATTTATTGAGCACCACGCCATGCCGACTTATGGGAAAGTGCAGGCGCAGCTCCCCCCTTCTTGACCTCAGCACTGAATGCAGGTCAGTAGACCGCTTCAAGCCCTAGCCGCTTTATCCAATGACAAAGAGCCCCGTGAGAACCATTCTAAAGGAGGTTGAGTGTGTCCCAGAGCTGCTCTGGACTCTGAGGACATTCAAATCTCTTGACCCTGCTGGGAAATGAACCCCGGCTGTCCAGGCCGTAGCTCTTCTTTATACAGACTGAGCTCTCCCGACTACCTATCCAGTGGTATGGAACTGATAAGTGGCATGTAAAGCAATGAGGGAGAATATGACGTATCTGAGATAAAGCACAGCGAATATCGGATTTGTTTCTGGGCCATGTCCCACATATCCGCCGGTGGTTTTCATTCTGACACATTTTATGCTCATATGTTTGCCTTACCAGCCGCGATATTTACACTGTCAACATTTGGGGCTAAGGACCGAGCTGCTGGATTCTCATTTTGGGAAGGGCGTGGAGCTTTCTCTTTGTCATTTTTGCTAGAACTGCCCTCAAACAAATGTAATCTAGCAGCCATTGGATATGGGAGTACATCGGTCAGAGCGTGACGCTGATACTCACAGTCGTCTAGGACAGAGCTTTACAATGTACTCACTACATAATTTCATGGCTCAGTGCTCACACATAAGTTCAACTTCACTGTTTACCACAGCTTTAGTCATAAGGTCAGATGGTATAATATTGTGACATATAGGCTCTTTTTATAACAACAGAGAAATGTCCGTAAACATTCTCATGGCAACAAATACAGGCGACAATAGAAGAACTGCCGTTTTTATGCGACGGCCGGTAAACATCCCCGCTTAAAAATATGAAAATACTATAAGGAAAAGTATGTTTTCTTTGCCGTCTGCGCCAGGCAAACGCACGGAAGAATAGGACGTCCACTACCAGGTAATGAAGCTGTAAGCACGCATTCTTAACAAAATAAGACGGTGTTTTTCGTGGGGTCCGTGCAGATGAGTTCTCTTGAAGACAGTCGATTCTACTAGTCAGTGAGTTCTCGGTAGGAGATAGCCACGGGAAGTTCGTAGTAGAAGAAGAATTAGAAGTCGGCCTATGAAGATATAACGCGCGATTTGAAGACTTCATATTTGGTGTAGTGCAGTGATATCTGGTATATGTAGTTCAGTGAGACTACTATAGTTCGTGTATTAAAGTCCGTTGTCAGGAAATATTTGCAGGGGAATAGCAATTGTTTACATGTGTTACCTAGCAACGTCTCTTGTAAGCAGATATAGAAACTTTATGTTACAAATACAGTAATCTTTGAAGTGTTATAATTAACTGTAATTACGACCTCTAAGTAATCAATAAATCCACTTATCAACCCGAGCCCCGTCTTTAGTCACTGATACACGCGACAATATCTTAAGCTGGTGTTTCCCACACTCTTTGCTGCAGAACTGTAAGGTTCTGTGATAAGTTATACGGGACAACTTTCAATTAACAAGCAGAATTAAACAGTAATTTTCTATTGAATTAGAAAACAGAAAGCTGAGTGTGTCCTCGAGCGACGTAATAAGTTAAGTTAAAATAAAAGAGAATACCAGTCGTTGCTGAATTTCGACGTCGAGTGTGAGTTTCATGGGAAAGTTTCCGTCTTAATTAGCTACGACTTTGCTTCTTAAGATATTGAATTCTTATCTTTAGCAATAGTAGGAAGTATTATTTAAAATAATTATTATTCGTTGATCAACAGCTATAAAAATGCTTTACTTTTCCTTTCTTTAAACATAGGCTATATCTTCATCCATATTATAAGTGTTTAATTATTTCTGTATTAAGGTTGTTCCTTTAAAGTCTAAGAGGGTAAATCCAGCCACAGATCTTAGGGAATCGATTTCAGGTAATTCGATCTTTCTTTTACGAACTGGTTCATTACCCAGTTTTCACAGCTGTAATTTACCATAGGCATTGCCAGCACCTTGTAAAATATTAATCACATTGCGTCTAAAAGTTCTTATTTTTTCAAACATCCTCTAGAATATATCATTTTGATATTTATACCTTCCTGTTGGTAATAGAAAAGTTAAAAGCAGACATTACCAACGTCCGGGAAATTACACAATTCTGAGTCCATTCCATTCACGTCTCACGCTATGATTCAATTATCCGAAATCCATCTCAACGCTACCGTCCCACCTCTTATGATGGTCATCCAAGTGGCAGCTTTCCAAGAAACCTTCGCATAAATTTGAATACATTTTTTGTTTCCCAATTTTAGCTACATCTTTAGCCTTCTTGAATTATTTCTCAAATTCTTCTCAATGTTATGTGACCTCTATGAGACAGCGATGGGATTTCTATTACTAAAGAAGAAATACAAGCACATATGGGAAGATCTTCGGATTAATGAGCAAAGCGTTAATACCAAATATTCCAATAGAATACAATTAAACGCATGCGTAGCAGGCAGCCGGGATGGCTCAGTCGGTGTAGCGACTAGGCTACGGGCTGGACGATCGAGGAGTCGGGGTTCGGTTCCCAGTAAGATCAAGGGACTTTCCTCCAGAAGGTCCAGGCAGCCCCCCCCCCGCCCTTAGTCTCATATAAAGAGGAACCCTTTCCCCGGCGGTGAACCGCAGACGCGTGAAACTGAGATATGCCTCTGCTTCTCAATTCCTCTTCATTGCGTGGTGTTTAATTAATTAAGCACAGTGACAACTTTGCGGCAAATATTTCCCAAATCACTTTATTTCAAGATAATTTTGATTTATGTTCTCTTAAAGAAAGAACTATGTTATATTAATTTATATTTAAGTGCTTCCTTTAATTAATTTTTGTCTTTGGCACTACAGCCCCAGTGGGCCTAGGCCTACCTCCATGAACTTCTCCGTTAACATCGGTTTTTCTAGATCTTACACATTCGGTAGGACTCCTTGGGCTGGTGATCAGCTCGTTACAAGGCCTCTACATGTACATAAACACAGAAAAGCGCACACACACAAACTAAACATCCATGCCCTGAGTGGGATTCGAACCCACGATCCCGGTTTCCAAGCGAGCGTAAACAGTACAAGCCTTAGACCGCTCGGCTACCGTGACCGGCCTTTAATTAATTTATATTACTGTATTTGTACTCAAATCGCTTACTTACTTACTTACTTACTTACTTACTTACTTACTTACTTACTTACTCATGGAGCTCAGCCCTTCTTGAGGAGCCGCCAATTCTGCAGCCACTCAAGAATTTCCCAGCATTTTATGGAACCCGAAGGTTCATCACCGTGTTCACAAGAGCCCTCCACTCGTCCCTATCCTCAGCCAGATTTATCCAATCCATACCATCCCATCCTATCTCTCTAAGATCCATTCCAATATTGCCCACCCACCTACGCCTTGGTCTTCCCTGTGGTCTCTGTCCTTCCGGCTTTCCCACCAATATCCTATACGCATTCCTCGTCTCCCCCATTCGTGCTACATGACCTGTCCACCTCAGCTTCCTTGACTTGATCATTCTAATTATACTTGGAGAAGAGTACAAGTTATGAAGCTCCTCATTATACAGTTTTCTCCAACCTCCTGTGATTTCATCTCTCTTTAGTCCAAATATTCTCCTCAACACCCTGTTCTCAAACACCCTCAGTCTATGTTCCTCCCTTAATGTCAAAGACCAAGTTTCACACCCATACAGAACAACAGGCAAAATTATAGATTTGTATATTCTAATTTTTATATTTTTTGACTACAGACGAGAAGACAAAAGGTTCTGGACTGAATGGTAGAAGCATTAAACGAGTTCAATCTCCTATAAATTTCTTCCTGAATCAGGTTTCGATCTGTTATCGTTGTTCCCAAATATCTGAACTGTGCCATATTTTTAAAATATCTGTTTCCTATCTTTATGTCATGATTTTGCCCTGTATTTTGGTGACGATACAGTAACATATACTTAGTTCTCTCTGTGTTTACTTCTAGACCAACCTCTTTACTTGCATCAGTTAAAGTTTGTGTGTTTTTCTTTATGGTATCTACATTATCACCCAGTAGATTCACATCATCGGCGTAGGCCAACAGCTGATGTGTCCCATTTAACTTCAGTCCCACCTGGTTTCCCTGAACCTTCCTAATGGCATATTCTAAAGCAAAGTTGAAAAGATGTGGAGATAAAGTATCTCCTTAATTTAGACCATTCTGGACAGGAAATTTATCAGACAAATGTTTACCTACACGGACTTTACTATACGTTTCGTTTAAACACATTTTAATCAACCTATCTAGTTTCATGGGTATCCCAAGCTCTATCAGAATATTGTACAATACTTCCCCCCTAACTGAATCTTAGGCTTTCTTGAAGTCTATGAATAGCTGATGTACTGTCTCATCGTACTCCCATTTTTTCTCCAATATCTGACGAATGCAAAAGATCTGATCTGTAGTTGATCTGTTATGTCGAAACCCACACTGATGATGCCCAATAATTTCATCCCTTACGTTTTTAAACAATATTTGAACCTAGGAATCTGGTGTAACTGAGAAATTTACGAAAAGACAATGAGGAGTTTTATAATTTGTATTTGTTACCTCATTCTCTTAGGATGATTAACCTGCGCGGCACGGGAAGCGAGAAATGCATATAAAATTCTGGTCGGAAACTAAGAGAATAAGCCATTTTGGAAGAAGAGAATTGGACAAGAGAAAGTATGAAGACAAATATGGTGTGAAGATATGAACTACTTTGAATTACCTCACGGTACGATCAACTGAGAGCTTTTGTGAACATGATAATGGATCTTTTTGGATCTATAACAATATATATACTTCTCAAGAAGTACACTATACTGCTAACATACATTTCACAGTTTTTATATTTTCCGAACGTTCCCAGAAGTGTCTCTCCTACATCCTCCCGGAATGAGCCTGTTGCAGCAATCAATCTAGTGTACATATGGGTGTGCCTTCCTGTTTATCTCACATCCTCTTTCCACGTATGTGGTACCATCACGTCCATATATCTATATTCCCACTACAATTGACGTGTTTGCATTAAACTGGGCATGAATCGCATGCCACTAGATGCCATCTTCTACCTTATCAACAAATCCACAATGACAGCATTGCAGACTTATCTCTGCGTGTTGTCCAGTGTAAGGAGAAGCATTTCGATGGATCGCTTTCCCATCGCAACATTCCCACCGATTGCGCAATAAATTAAATGGAACAAAGTACTGTTAACGCAGTTGATTGAGGGCTCCTGTGGACACGGAAATGAACTTTGAGTTCCGTAAAATCCGTGGAGTTAGAAAGCCATGTTTAAGAAATGAAAGTCGAACAATTTTTAGGCATGCTGGAATATTTGAATTTCCTTTCCACTTCTGGTGGGGTGAGGCTGAGTGTAGACTTCTTGTGCCAGCTCCGGTTGGCAGACGAGAAAGTGGCGTACTGGTGGAAAGATGACTGTCACCGGAAAATCGAAGTAGTTGGAAGAACATCTGTCTTAGCGCCAATTTAAAATCCAAAATTCCAACATTGACGCCCTGGGATTGAACCCAAGTCTCCCTTAGGAAAATCCTGTGAGTAACTCCTTCAGTTATGACACGACCATGCTGGATTTACAGCTGAAATATTTGTGGGTGTTAATGAGAGTAAATTATGTAATAAACTATTTTATTTTTCCCACGGGGTGAGGCTGAGTCCACTTGGTATTGCGGCCACTGTTTGGCCTATTGTACTAGCCCAAAGGTGATAGAAGATAATGATGATTGTGGACCAATCTTGGAATGCAATTTAGCAGGAGAAACCGAAGTACTCGGAGAAAACCTGACCCAGTGCCACTTTGTTCACCATAAATCCCACATGACCTGACCCTGACTCGAACCTGGGCCGCCGCAGTTGGAAGACGACGACTAACCGCCTGAGCTATGGCACGGCTTAATTAACTAATTGATTTTAGAAGGCAAGTTCTTCATTTTAAAGTTAACCATGAATTTATGCAGTCTGAGAATTCATTACAACATTCATAAAAGCCCATCACTTGTTGCTATCCTGAGCCAGATTAATCCAGTTCATGTGCTCGTATCATATTTCTGCCAAATAAGCTTTAATATTATTCTTCGATATACATTTTCTTAATGAATTTTTCTCTTTCCTCCAGGTTTCCGAACTAAATTTTTGTATACACTTCAGATTTCTCTCATTAGTGTTGTACGTCGTGTTCATTTAGCCTCTGTTTTGCTATTCCAAGATGAATAAGAAATCAAGGCGCAAATATCTGGAATTTAACGAAGAAAATTTTAAATGTAAAACTGAATTCGTGATGCCTGATTGAAGTAGTTATTGCCGGTACACTATTTACATTAAGATTAATATAAAATTGTTATGAAATATATTAAATGAAGTTTATTCTCATCATTAAAAGCTGAACAGATTTGACTGAAACTTAGTGCTTACCTTAATAATTACAGCCGCCCCACTAAACGGTATTGGCAAGATGTCTATTCCCCATCCATCGAGCCGTGACGTAAATTACGTATTCTCTTGTAGTAACTGTGGCGTTGACTTCGACATTCCCACTGCATTACCAATCGGACATAGAAAAAGAAATCTGACTGGACTAGCAACATGTCTCCACACCAGACAATGACCAGTCATGGAAGACACTGCCCTTTCGGAGGGTCTTCATCATCAGCCTGGCCTATGACCTGATGACAGTCACGGTAAGCCGCTTGTTTAAAGCGTTCTCATGTCAATGTAAATGAGTAACACAACGAAAATCCTGCTTGTAGCCACTGGTCGGACTCCTTCTGCATTATTTGTTTCCTTTTTCTTATTTGTCAGGACAATGGGAATCGGAGATTTTTCAGACATGAAAGAGGAATGAAGAAAGCAGTCTTCTGGTATTTGGCACCGTGTATATGTGGTGTTAACCGACGTTTCGGAGGAACGTATCGCCTCCATATTCAGGGTAGAAAGAAAAATATAACAAATCCGCAAGCGAAGAGACCGTGAAAACCGGTAAAAGCAGACTTCCTTCTACCCTGAAGATGGAGGCGATACGTTCCTCCGAAACGTCGGTTAACACCACATATACACGGTGCTAAATCCCAGAAGACTGCTTTCTTCATAGTCACCGCCGTGAAAGCCTCAAATCTTACATGAAAGAGGAATCTCTACGAATCAACTGCAACATTTGATTCAACCTCATTTTAATTCGCCTTAATATTAACTTTCGAATGTTGATGAGTTCATTCACTCAGCAAGCTCGTTTCTTCAAAACTCTGAATTTTAAATTTCAGTTTGGATTTGATATTTCAGAGGCGCTTCACCTTTAGAACTCTCAACTGTTGAAATGCTTTCGTCTGCATGGTTGGTCCTGACTGCAGGAGGCTAACGACGTTTCGGTTATAAGAGTTCTCTCTTCCGGAATAGAACGATGTATATGCCAGAGTTTCAGATCAAGATTTCGCCTCCATCTTCAGAATCGAAGGGAAAGACAAGCATGGAACAAGCATGAAGTAGGTACCAAGCAGAGTTTTGCAGATGCAGGCGATATATTCCTCTGATCCTTTGCTTCGCTTCCATCGGACTACGCGATATTTTACACCAGAAGATATAACTCTTGACAGTCACCGTTCTGAGATGCTCAGATCCTGCAAGATCCAGTTAATTAATAGTTTTGTATCAGAAGGCGGACTTCATTCCAAACATTTATAAACTGTATGGTAATAAAAACAATTCAAATGATTAACACTCTTAAAATAATAAAAGAACACAATTGCCACACACAGTTCAATGGTTTAGGCTGATGCAGAAAGACTGAAACCAACAGATATTTTATAATTCAAGAACTGGAATGAAAAAATGTACCAGGCCAAACTTCGATCCTAATTATATTTGGTTCGATTAAGAGCTTTTTCTCAGACTTAGATGATGTGTTCATATTTCCAAGATATTAATCAATATTGTGCGTAATATTAATAACGAAAACTACCATAAATAGGGCCGAACATCAGAAAAGTAAATGAATGCATATTCTTTCTAGTTGCCTAATGAAAATGTACTCTTCTTCGGTTTTCTGGTGTTATAAAGGGAAATTATTTCTTACATATTTTGCAAAGTTTTTACTTCTTTCACACAAATTTGTGTTGTAGGGGCATTTGCTTCTTTATGTTACAGAGTACTGTGGACATGATAAAGTCGTATATTGACACGTTCTTTGGTCACTTTATTAGAATGAAACTGATGTGATGAAATCCTTCAGTTCGTTTCAGTTCCCATATCACAATGCTTGCCAACAGTACGTAGCATGTAACAGGCAACCACTGTACAAGTACACAGAACTAAAGACTGCAGTAAGAATAAAATTACTAGAAACTAAAACAGAACAAATAACATGTCCTTACGTTAACACGTTAACAGGAACCACGAAAGACTGAAAAGGGAAAAGTATCCTCAAGGGAAGCCGCGTGTTATTAAACGCGGTCTAGAAATTTACAGAAGTTGCTTGCAGTTGTGACGAACCTTGATGAAAGACTATTTTTTTAACTTGCTATAGTGGAGGGTGGAGTCCAGCTGGGTCCACTCGGCACGTCGGTCACTGATTGGCCTACTGAAGTCTGCCAAGAGTGATTATGATGATGGAGAATTTGGTGAAATTAAGATTGGCAGGGGAACCGAAGTACTTGGAGAAAACCTACCCCAGCGCCACTTTGTCCAGCACAAATCCCACTTGACCAGACACAGGCTCGAACCCGGGCCGCCCCGGTGGGAAACCAGCTACTAACTGCTTGAGCTATGACGCGATTGATGAAGGACTGAGTCTCGAAACATTACTGACATTAGAAGCGAAAGCTTCCCTAATTTTCTTGTTAGGCACACGGAGAGCAGCAGCGTCCATAACAGAACAGCAATTGATTTTTATCCTTGAAGACGTTAATAAGAAATAAAGTAGAACTTGATATGTTGCCGTCTGGAACAAAATGCCCTGAAGTTTCAATGCTTCAACATTGAATCATGATTACGAGAAAAAATCGAACTGAATAAATCGATTGCAGCACATATTTACAAACATTTTCTGCATGCTTTCAAGTTTATTAAAATACGTCAAAGTTCGTTATTCCAGGAAATACACGCTTGCTCTAGCGTTGAACGAATTAAGGCAACATAAAAACTTTTAAACTATCAAGAGAATAAAAACTATAGGCAATGAAATGAATGATTACTAGCAACTCTAAGGCATGATAATACGTATATGAAGTATACGCGACGATGAAAATTCAGTTTCCTCCCTAACATAAAACCACGATCGTTTATGCAATCAGTTCATACAACAAATGAACATCGCCAGCATACTAATTAAAATGGTGTAGCCGGCAAAGCTTACACGACCATAACGTGGGTGGTTTAAGTAAGTTGGGAAGGGGTAATTAGGTGGGTCATATTCCCTTCGCACTAGAGCCCCAGTGGACCTAGGCCTACCTCCATGAACTTCTCCGTTCACTTCGGTTTTTCTAGATCTTACACATTCGGTAGGACGCCTTGGGCGGGTGATCAGCTCGTCGCAAGGCCTCTACCTGTACACAAACACAGAAAAACGCACACAAACTAAACATCCATGCCCTGAGTGGGATTCGAACCCACGATCCCGGTTTCCAAGCGAGCGAAGACAGTACATGCCTCAGACCGCTCGGTTACCGTGACCGACTACCACGGATAATTATTTTAAATCTCGGATAGTTCCGATTTAGTATCTGAACTGCTAGAGATTTGATTCTGTCTCTAGGGTCACGGTTATAAGGAAACTCGCTTGTCATGCCTTATACAAGAATCCACAATGAGTCACTATGGCAGTGGTAGTATATATGCAAGAAGTTACAAGTTCATAACCTCGAATGTGAATCACTGGAGGCTCCAAGGCAATACGACACAGCGACATATGAGTGCATGGTTGAAATGAAGCCAAAATATTAAATAATAGTCAAATAAGTTTCTGGAGGGCCCGAGAATCACGTCCATTGTCTTCTGAAGTTGAAACAAAAAATCTCGATACGGCTTCTACTTGTACGCGCGACATATCCGCTCTCCAAGTAGATTCCACGTGGCCTCCAACCCTAGCACAAATCCTTCACTCGCAATTGGCTGGTTCTGACAGAGCACCTCGCCCATAAATAGATATATGCAATCCTACTGGACGAAACCAAAGAAAATCGCATCATTCGAAATAACGTATTCATTCCCACAGCTGAGAGCTATCATCTCCGGCCCCACTTCAAACAGGCTGGGCCCCTCTAGACGGTGATATTAATTGCTTTCTGCTAAGATCTCCCTCTGGCTTCTAGTTCCCTAAAGGACTCCAAGCTTCACGACACATTCATATATATGTAGCTTGAAAAGCCAGTTCAATATCGCTGCATTTCCAACTTATTTCCATTTGTCCCCAAAAGGTGCTATTCTGAATGATTAAACTAAATTTATCACTTCCATTAGCACGTCAATAAAGAACAATCAACATACCAGACACTTAAAGAGAACCAACTGAATTGGCCTATGATTTTAGGGCGGTCATAGTGGATAGTGTTTGTTTTAGGAGTTATGAGAGTCCAAAATTTTTTTAGTTTATGTAATGGAAATTAAAGGTGGACTTCATTAAAGGCTAGGCTAAGATAAAATAAATTAAACTTTCTTCCTCTATGAAATAACACAAACTGTAACAGATTATAATTAAGTAATTAAATTGGACACAGTAATTTTTAATTTAACAAAGCCATGCTAATATCGATGCAGTTTAAATTAAAAAAAAAAGAAAGCTGATCTTGTTTTATACTTTCAAAAATTTTAGAAAAATGTATTAAAATTGTAATTGGTTTATAATTAGTCAGTAAAGCGCTGCTACTTTTATTAAAAACAGGACCAACAGTCGTTTGCTTCCGTAAAGTGAGGAACTTCCCTTTCAACAATCTGATAAAAAAATTGATTTAAAAGAGGAATAAAAATCTCTGAGCAATCTTTAATAACAAAATGAGGGATTTTATCTGAACGGACGCACTTCGATTAAATGCTATGTTAATTCGTCTGAGCAGTAGTAAAGTAGTAGTAGTACCAAATTAAGCACAAGATTAATGTTAATTATGATAATGATGATGATAATAATAATAATTCGATTCTTATTCATTTACGTGAAAACTTAACAGCACAGAAGCCAATTATAAAGCGAGCTCGAGTAAAGATGAAAAAGCAACAACAAAACACATACGAACAAAATAAAGACCGAGGAAATTAATATAATAATAATAATAAACAGATCTGTTCACCAGTTGCTTAAGAAAATGCACTTTATTTTCTTTGTTCCAGAGGAAGACAACCATCTCCATAGAACAATTTCAAGGGCATCATTGGGCTGGCTTTCACGCCCACTTGCGGTGCATAGAATCGCTCGTATGCATGTTTCGTACTGAGCCAAACATTCAGCTGTTTCTTCCAAGAAAATTTCGCGGAATAAAATGCATGACACGGACCGATGCATGTAGCGAGTAACTTTGATTAGGCTACACGCTAAGGACTGTCCACACTATTTTCTTGTCACAGAATTCCCCAAGCCATGATAGTTCCGGGCAATAGAAATTAAACGTAGTATAATAAGAACTAGAACCGTGTGCGACTCAAAGTAGAAATTTTGTGTTGTCTGTCGACGAATTGTCTGTTTCTTGGACTATAATCTCATATGAATGGCATTTTATCATCTGCTGAGATGTGCACGGTCGAAGGACGGTGCCAATAGCTAAAGATGATGATTAATTGAGAAAGGAGTGATGATAATCTACACTCCTCACATAATATTGTAAGGATGACTACAACAAGAATGAAGAGATAGGTCGGATATGTAGCATGCCTGAGATAAATTAAAAATTCCTAAAAAGTGCTGGGGGGGAAATCTCAAAAGAAAATATAACTTGGGAAACATACGTTCAGATGTGAAAATAATGTTTAAATTCATATTATAGAAATAAGGAAATGAACTGAGTTCACCTGGTTCAGGATAACGCCCAGTGTCGGGACTGTATGAACACGGAGGGGAGGCATTGGAGTCCGTAGAAGACAGAACAATCTTCATGAGGAATTTTCATTACTGGTTAGTTAGGAAGAATGTTGCAGTGAACAGTGATTTTGGCTGAGGAAAGCCATTTTTTATTATTTTTCCTTCCTTCATCAGGTAAATACTGAAATGTTCTTTTTCAAGGCAATGGTTGTTGCCTTCCATAATATTCCCACTCTTTCCTTCAAGATTATCCTACCCGTCGACGCTATGGTACCCCTACAATCGAAAAATACGTAAGTAAATTAATTACTAAACAAACCAAAGAAGATTAACACAGCGGTAGTGTTTATTCGTGACTTTCAGCATACTTACTTACTTACTTACTCATGGAGCTGAGCCCTTCTGGAGGAGCCGCCAATTCTGCAGCTACTCAAGAATTTCCCAGCATTTTATGGAACCCGAAGGTTCATCACCGTGTTCACAAGAGCCCTCCACTGGTCCCTATCCCGAGCCAGATTTATCCAATACATACCATCCCATTCTATCTCTCTAAGATCCATTTTAATATCGTCCACCCACCTACGCCTTGGTCCTCCCTGTGGTCTCTTTTCTTCTGGCTTTCCCACCAATATCCTATACGCATTCCTCGTTTCCCCCATTCGTGCTATATGACCTGCCCACCTCATCCTACTCGACTTGATCATTCTAATTATACTTGGAGAAGAGTACAAGTTATGAAGCTCCTCATTATGCAGTTTTCTCCAGCCTCCTGTCACTTCATCTCTCTTCGGTCCAAATATTCTCCTCAACACACTGTTCTCAAACACCCTCAGTCTATATTCCTCCCTTAATGTCAGAGACCAAGTTTCACACCCATACAGAACCACTGTACTTATGTTGATGTACTGTTCCATCGTACTCCCATTTTTTCTCCAATATCTGACGAATGCAAAAGATCTGATCTGTAGTTCATCTGTAACGTCGAAACCCACAGTGATGATACCCAATAATTTCATCTATATATGGACTTAACCTTGAAAGAAGAATATTGGACAAAATGTTATATGAAGTTGATAGCAGTGATATCCCCTGATAATTACTACAGTCAGTTTTAGCACCCTTTTTTGAACTGGTACAATAATAGACTCCTTCCACTGATCAGGCAATTTTTCCTTATGCCAAATAGAAGTAAATAGATCGCGGATCTTAGAACGTAATATTTCGCCTCCTGCTTGTGTAAGTTCTGCTGGAATTTGATCACTACCTGGCGATTTATACCGTTTCAATTTTGCAATAGCACTTTCAACCTCAAAAAGCCTAGGGTCAGGTATTAACGGCTCCACTGTATGGATGTCTGTCTGCTTAACATCACTGACCCTATGTACATTCAATAACTGAGAGAAGTAGTTCCTCCACCTATTCACAATGTTGTGGGAATCTGCAAGCAGATCACCATTCTCATCCTTCACTAAGTTACTGCTAGGCTGGTAACCCCTCTTAAAGTCATTTATTCCTCTATGCAAGTCTCTAATATTCTTGTTCTTACTGTTCATTGAACGCTCATCAATTTTGTCTTTCAGATATTCCCTCTTTTTGTTCCTGAAATGCCTGCTGGTTTCACGTCTTATATGACTGCCAGCATATCAAAGAGCAATTCAAATTCGACATAGGAAGTATTGTCAAATATTTTCCCATGTACAGATAGGATGAAAGTTCCGTTTATTCTTTTAACTTTAGATTCGAAATTCCTCTTTCAAATTTAATTTTTATCTTTTCCCCCACCATCGGTGTAAGTTTTCGAGTCTCGTACCGGGAAAAAGTTGCACGTAGTAACATAAAATGGCAGACATGGGCGGTCCAGCTGATTGATGCATTTTTATTAATGCTGATCATGCCTGTATAGAATATTATTACTAATTCGATATGCCTAATTAGTTACATGTAACGATTATAATTAATAACGTAATATTATTTTCTTCCTAGGTTTCGCAGAATATGCATGAATAGTAAAATACTGCAAAGATAACATTATTTCCGGCACTACAATGAGAGAACTTTCAGTCATGTCTAACCGCATATTCGAAGTGAAGCGCGTTCCAGGAAACAGCAAACTGTGGTTGGGATGATGGAGCAACAGATTAATGACGCAAGACACTTGCGGTCCTACATGCTTTCGTCACCACCTTTCCATTTCATTATGACTCGCACTGCAACCAAAGAAAGACAAGTCTTCATGTAGATTATGGTTAGACGATCGACTTCCGTGGTTATGTCTACTTGCCCATGAACCTGCACACAAGTGCATTTTCCATATGTACAGTCTAGATCACAGCACGTGCAACTGGCGACTGTCAAAATAAACCATCATGTACCAGTTGAAATAAACGCTTATTCATTTTGTTCTTCTGATCAGAACTCACAAGCTAAAATTCTATCACAGATATTTTTGAGCATCGAGTATGTTAAATTGGAAATTCTGCAATTTGCATACTTTCCCGGAGCGCGTTAGTAAAAATATAGAGTTCTGGTTTCTCAGCTTCATTTTACCAATATACTAAGCTGAGGGGCACGTGGTAACGTAGTTGGTTGAGGCACTATGCTACAAGCCGGAAAGTCACGGCTTCGATTCCCAATGATGTCATTGGATTCTTCAATTGAACTAATTCTTCAAACCGCACTATAGCCGTGGGGTCGTCTCAGTCTGACAGAAATGAGCACCAAGAATCATCTTGGGGTAAAGGGCGGCCGGAGCATAAGGTTGACAAACTTACCGCCGTCCGTGAGTCGATTGTCTAGAAAATGTGGGAGCCTCTATGGCCTGTTATCAGGATAGCTTTACCTCAGATTTACTACTGACGTTGATCAATCCTGACTTTTCTATTGACTTTGATTAATTAAAAGACAGAGAAATTTATTTATTTTGCTTACCACAGCTTCGAATTAAAATTTATATTTCGATATTAATTCAACTTGATTGTGAATCTGTAGTACCGTATTCCGCTGTCGTGGATGTGCAATACGGTGTTCCATGTGGAAATGTCTTAATTCTGGCAGCGCCAAGAAGTCTGGAGTCCTGACACGAGCAGTCATCAATTATAGTTCGGATACAGAGAACTGAACACGCCTACAAAAGCCAGCGAACAAGCAAGGTTAAAAACTCGTTATTTTGCCTACGAATGAGAATTACGCAAGGGCCTCATTCAGACGTCCCAGTGAGTATATCAGTCCGCACCGGGGACAATTCGAAATTTTGAGTTTCCGACGTGCGAGGATGTAAGCCATCTCCAAGCTTCTGACTTTTGACCAACCATCTGAAGAGTACGGACATGATCTCTGCACTCTACACTTCCTGGTTCACATTACATAGGGATATTGAATTCTCATTTAATTTCATTAAGTTCGATCAATAATTCGCCGAAAGGACATAAATATTAATTCAATGGAATTAATTATTAAATTAAAATAAGAAATTGCATTTATAAGTAAATTTATCTATAGTTAAATAGTGCAGTGTATATTATGGTACTGTAAAAGCAGCATATTATGAGTGAATTAACATCAAGTGAATCAACTTATCGTCAGTTGGTAAATTCCGATATCCTTGCCCCTGAGCCTCATGCAAACCGTCTCATCTAGTTTCCCGTACCTACACCCTTACCTGCCTCCGTTAGCCAACTCCGTGGATACAACTTGCAGCGGTGCCCAACATAAATAGACCTTAGAAATTAGTCCCCGGCAACAACATCCCTATCCGAAAGTGGAGAAATTTGTAATAAGGCTAGCACCAGCAGACATCATCAAAAGAGGATCTGAAGAAAACGGTGTCACTATCGAAATTAAAATACGATTTACCTAATCAGCACCAGGAAACAAATTAGATCTACATGGATACTAAGTTTCGTCTTATTTCAATAAAGATTTACACCTTCTGACATTCTTTCATAAACTTAGAAGATATTACATGATGAATAAAGATCCGAAACGCTGTTTTGGCTCCAAAGCCAGGTTAGGTTCGCGGATATTCGAGTATTCGAGGCAAAAATAGTGACTACTTTTATACGAAAAATGTTCAGGTCTTCATAAGGCGCGACGGGCAGAAGAATACTTGAGAATTTTTGTTCGCTTATACTTATATATTTTCTTATTATTCACTTATTTGTTGCAATGATCTTTCAGCTGTTATGCGGCTTCAACGGTGGCGTTAGCCCACATTCATTTTTATATAATCCATGAGAACCGAAAGTTACGCTGTAAATGAAGTTACATAATCCAAAACTAAACTATAAAAAATCCTTCATTACGAATGGAGAGTTACAGGTGGTATATTGGGCGTCTTTACTACTATAATTGCTACACCTTCAAGACGAATGTTGTGAGGTGGGAACATTGTATTTTGGCACTCAGGTTTATGGATGGGGCAAAGTTCATTACTCTAACTCCAATACTTACTTACTTAAGGAGCTGAGCTCTTCTTGAGGAGCCGCCAATTCTGCAGCTACTCAAGAATTTCCCAGCATTTTATGGAACCTGAAGGTTCATTACCGTGTTCACAAGAGCCCTCCACTGGTCCCTATCCTGAGCCAGATCTATCCAATACATACCATCCCATCCTATCTCTCTAAGATCCATTCTCATATATTGTCCACCCACCTACGCCTTGGTCCTCCCTGTGGTCTCTTTCCTTCTGGCTTTCCCACCAATATACTATACACATTCCTCGTCTCCTCATTCGTGCTACATGACCTGCCCACCTCATCCCCCTTGACTTGATCATTCTAATTATACTTGGAGAAGAGTACAAGTTACGCTCCTTATTATGTACTTTTCTCCAACCTCCTGTCACTTCATCTCTCTTCGGTCCAAATATTTTCCTCAACACCCTGTTCTCAAACACCCTCAGTCTATGTTCCTCCCCTTATGTCAGAGACCAAGTTTCACACCCATACAGAACCACAGACAAAATTATAGTTTTGTGTATTCTAATTTTTATGTTTTTGGACAGCAGACGAGAAAACAAAAGGTTCTGGACTGAATGGTAGCAAGCATTACCCGAGTTCAATCGCCTCTTAATTTCCTCCTGAATCAGGTTTTGATCTGTTATCGTTGTTCCCAAATATCTGAACTGTGCCACATTTTCAAGACATCTGTTTCCTGTCTTTATGTCATGATTTTGCCCTGCATTTTGGTGACGAGACAGTAACATATACTTAGTTTTCTCTGTGTTTACTTCTAGACCAACCTCTTTACTTGCATCAATTAAAGTTTGTGTGTTTTTCTCTATGGTATCTACATTATCACCCAGTAGATTCACATCATCGGCATAGACCAACAGCTGATGTGTCCCATTTAATTTCAGTCCCACCTGGTTTCANTTTTTTTTCCTTGGCACTACAGCCCCAGTGGGCCTAGGCCTACCTCCATGAACTCCGTTCACTTCGGTTTTTCTAGATCTTAACACATTCGGTAGGACTCCTTGGGCGGGTGATCAGCTCGTCGCAAGGCCTCTACCTGTACATAAAACACAGAAAAACGTACACACACAAACTAAACATCCATGGCCTGAGTGGGATTCGAACCCACGATCCCGGTTTCCAAGCGAGCGAAGACAGGTCATGCCTTAGACCGCTCGGCTACCGTGACCGGCTTCTAACTCTTATTTCCATTACTAATTTCGTGTATACTCTCATTCACAACTGTTGACTTGAAAATGCCATCCCTGCCTACTTTGGCAATTGAAATCTCGTAACAAGATGTTCATATGAATTTAGGGAATTTATCGAATACACGTTCCATTTCCTCGTAGAAGATTCAATTGAAAATATCAGAGTCTCTAGAGATTCCGTCTTTACGGCATCAGTTGACACCAAACTGCAGCAGAGGACATTATATAATCTGCAGAACATGCAGTTTGATGGCAAATACTGTCCAATCACCCGCTCGCTAAATGGTACCTCAAGGCGAGGCTGTTTATCCTGGATTTGAAGGCTTTGTACCACTACAAGAATGACTCACTATTATAATGATGCAACTGACACTTGCTGGGCACTGAGATTGATTCATGCGTTATATACGTCTCGTTGTTCCTATGGATTTCTCAATATTTGCAGATTCCGGTGACCTCGCGGTCTTACGCCGCCGAAAGAGTGAACGAGTGCATTCATGGATGTCTCCACGTTTCTCTGTCCTATCATAATAGCAGCCGTACCTTTATCCTGCACCAACACAGTCCCACAACTTCTGTTCAAGACAGAAAAGAAAAAGATGATATGGGATAGATGACCTTTGTCTTAAGGCAGGAGAGAGGAGTCAGCTATTTGTTACAATATACAACTCTTTTATTGACCGTCACAACACAACAAAGAGAAAAAATCACGGTTAGCGCCCAGCTATGGCTTCGCTACATTTTTTCGGCCACTAACGGCCATCATCAAGCTGAAACATGTAGCGAAGCCATAGCTGGGCGCTAACCCTGATTTTTTTCTGTTTGTGTTGTGACGGTCAATAAAAGAGTTGTATATTGTAACATAACAGGAAGCACGAAATGAAAATTGTTACAGTGTAGATCTGCGAATGTTTTGGATCCACACCTGCTTTAAATTCGTGTTGGATGATTGCTTACTTAAGGAATTATCTTCTTACTCCTACACCTTTCACAAATTAGGGGTTTCAACTGTTCTGATTCAGTACCAATCTTGCCATTGTACCAAACACTAAAAGTATTTTGTACCATTGCAATCGACAACATAAGAGTAAAAAGTGAAACAGCTGTGAAATGAATAACAGAATTTTCTGAATTCCATATTTATTGAAACCACTGAAATAAGTCCCCTTTTCTTCCTTCTAGCCCAGGGATTGGCAACTGTTTAAAATCAGGAGGAGAAAGGAGTTGCTTCACATTTGCTGTAGGGCCTCCAGACAAAATGAGTAAATTTTCTTTTAGAAAGTGAATAATCCTCCAGATCTACATGCGTGTATTAGTCCCATTCAACTTTATCATACTGTGGCGTTTGAACACGTTGCTAAGCAGCGACCTGGTAAACAGCGGCCATTGCTAGGTAACGCCCGCAACATACACGCACGAGACAATAGAACGGTGTTTTGTGTACAGACCGCGCCACTACTGTTGCTATGCAACAGCGCATTAAATACACCTCTATAACAACAGATGAGCTGTGTTTGCCGTGTGGTCCGTGCCGAGGAGTTACCTTGAAGACAACTGGCGCTATAGAACCCCTTTCCCGTGTTGAGGCAGGGTCGAGTACCTCCGCCGTAGCCCTGAGAGTCGTAGGAGGCGACGAAAAGAGAACCCACTGCCTGGGGGTATAACTAAGTCACCCTGTTCCTGTTATTTACGAGTATAAATACGGGGGCCTGGCCCTCCAAGTTGGGGGGGCCTCGAATTTGAGGCAATAAAATGCAGTCACAAGTCCCACGGGAGTCGGACCTGAGAATGACTGCGCTGGTGAGGGCCAGCAGCAATTGTAAACTACAGACCCATCCTATGTGACGAGAGAATGTGAAATAAGGATTTACTTACTTACTTACTTACTCATGGAGCTTAGCCCTTCTGGAAGAACCGCCAATTCTGCAGCTACTCAAGAATTTCCTAGCATTTTATGGAACCCGAAGGTTTATTACCGTGTTCACAAGAGCCCTCCACTGGTCCCTATCCTGAGCCAGATCAACCAAATCCATCCCATCACATCCTATCTCTCTAAGATCCATTTTAATATTGTCCATCCACCTACACCTTGGTCTTCCCAGTGGTCTCTTTCCATCTGGCTTTCCCACCAATATCCTATATGCATTCGTCTCCCCCATTCGTACTACATGCCCTGCCCACCACATCCTCCTTGACTTGATCATTCTAATTATACTTGGAGAAGAGTAAAAGTTACACTGAATGGACGGAATATCCCCTTTGTCAATCACGAAAAATATCTAGGTGTAATCTTTGATAAGATTATATGGAGATTGCACATAGAAATGATTGAAGCCAAGGCCTTCAGAATATTTATTAGAATCTACTCCTTATTCAAAAATGAATGTTTAAGCACCAGCATTAAATTAACCCTCCATAAGACACTGATCAGATCAGTAATGACTTATGGTTGCCTCACATTGAAATTCGCGGCAGACATCCACCTCTTAAAATTGTAGTGCATGCAAAACAAGGTTCTCCGCACCACCGGAAATTTTCCAAGATGCACACAGATCCGCAATTTGTACATGGCTTTCAACGTTCCATATGTATACGACTGTATAACAAAATTGTACAAGCAACAAGCATAAGTCATATAAAATCATGAGAATGAACATGCTCACGGTATAGGACAAGGCAAAATCAGCCATAGAAAATAAAAGACTTAAAATTGGAGGTGGTCAAGCTTACGACCATTCAAGTGACTAAGCTGCCATTGCAGCATAAGATAAGTATGATAGGCATGATCTGCTTGGCAAAGCCTGGACTGGACTTGTATATACTGCAAAAAGAATTTTCAATAGCATGCTGTAAGTGCGATACACACGCTTGACGAAAGGGCGAGCATATTCATAAGAAACAAACTCATCTTCTCGTCAGAGAGGATGTTACATATGGACTATTACCGCAAGGGCTCAGTTAAAAAAATACATCTGTGGTCGTGGGTCTCAAGGGGTTGACGCCAGCACAAACTGACTGACAGTAAAGCGCCAGTAGTAGAGTAACTCTGATTTTGACTACAGAACAGTTGCGGGATATTCGCCGGACAATAACGACATGAGCACAGAAGCTGAAGAATCACCATTGTTAAGATCCATTACCAGGAAACGTCTACTGAAAACACTGCAGAGGAATGGCTATTGTTGAGAGCTGTTACAAGTAACAACTAGTGAAAGCAGACTGAGAAGACTTAGCGTTGAGTGATTTGTAGTGTGGAAATCAGCAATAGTGTTATACTATTGAAATTAAATTTCTATGGAATAACTGGCAAAGCTAATGAATGGATCAAATCATACCTCAAAAACAGGTATCAAAGAGTTGAAATAAATAATAAAAACTCCAGTCATAATGCATTTTCAAACTGGGGAATTATAAAGCACGGTGTTCCACAAGGATCAATTTTAGGTCCCTTACTTTTTCTTCTGTACATAAATCAACAATAAATCTAAACCAATTCTATATGCAGATGACACTAGTATAATATTTAAGAACTCCAAATTTGAAAGCTTTAAAAATGACATAAATATTGTATTTGAAGCCTTAAACAGATGGTTCGAAGCCAATTTACTCTCATTAAATTTTGATAAAACCCATTACATATCATTCACAACTAAAAACAACCACCAAATTGATCTGGACATCAGTTATGCCAACAAATTAATCTGTAAAGTACTTGATACAAAATTCCTTGGAATACATGTAGACAGTACACTGTCTTGGAAAATACATATTGAACAAATTATACCTAAATTAAATGCAGCTTGCTATGCGATGAGATCAATTAAGCCTTTTATGTCACAGGAAACATTGAAGATGGTTTACCATGCCTACTTTCATTCTATTATGAACTATGGATTAATATTTTGGGGGAACTCTTCACATAGTGTAATAATTTTTAAAATACAAAAGAATATAATTAGAATCATTACAGGATGTAGAAGTAGAGATTCATGTAGAGAATTATTTAAGAAATTAAAAATTCTACCTCTTCAATCGCAATACATATTATCGCTTCTCTTATTTGTTGTTTACAACAAAGATAAATTCAAATTAAATTCTGATGTCTATAACATGAATACTAGACAAAAATATAACTTCCACCTACCCTCATCAACTTTACCAGTATATCAAAAAGGAGTCTACTTTACTGGCACAGAAGTGTTCAACAATCTGTCACAAAGTATTAAAAACTTGGGCAATGATACTAAAAAGTTTAAATCAGAGTTAAAGAATTATCTGCATGCTCATTCCTTCTACTCTTTAGATGAATACTTCAATGTAAATAGAGAATGATGTAAAATTAAGTTATATTAATTTTTAAGCTAAAATTGCCTGTACTTATGTATGTAACCTTTTGACTTGTTCTGTATCCAAAGGTACTAACCTGCTTAGGATTAATAGAATGTAAATAAATTCAATTCAATTCAAGTTACTTTTCTTTACACCCTGTAAGTGATCAGTAAATCTATTCACCAATCCAAATCCCATCTATAGTCACTAATACACGTGACAATATAAAGTATGGCCTAGAGATACAAAATGAAAATAGAAATAAATATGCATACTAGGAACTCCAAAACCTACATTCCCATCAAAACATCTGGGCCAACAAAGTATAACATTCGTTTCAGGTTCCATTTTTTTTTAATTAACACTAGCATATAAAACGCTCCTGTTTTATTGAACAGAGAACTTCTGCACCAACTGAAAGAATATGAATGAAGAAAACAAAGGCAGAAGTGTGTTTTCATATGTGTAAAACCTGAAATACTGACATCAACATCTGTAAACACAAACATGGCCTGAAGCACGGGTCACTGCTTGAACAATGTGGGGGTAAAAGCTTAATATAAAGTACTAATGCAACGAAATATATTGCAACACACCAAAAAGCCTGATCTACAGGTAATGCTCTAGATTTGTATTCAGAAGGTGCTCAGTTGTAATCTCAGCCAGGACACCAGCTATCCTAACTTGAGGTTTTTGTGATTTTCGTCAGCCTTTCCAGGCAACTTCTAGGGCAGTGCCCAATTATGCCACAACTGCTTTCTTGCAAATCTTTTCCATTTCACTGTTCCTCTGTCATCCTCCCATCCGATACTAAACAATCTTGATACTAAAACTTGAGATTAAATANAAAAAAAAAAAAAAAAAAAAAAAAAAAACTGCCAACCAACTCCCTCCACACACAAACACAACTTTCACATTTTACTGTCTAATAATTCGCCTACCCAGGTTGTAGGTCTGAATCAGTGGTTACTATAATGTTATTCTTGCTGGTTTCGAAGATGAGAGTTCAAATTCATAACCATACCACACATTTTCTTCAATATGCTGCTGCTGCTGAGTACTCACAAAGCTGTGACCTGCAGCTGGGCAAGCTACCTATCTGGATGGTCTTCTCTGCCAAAATTTGTAACATGGAGCAATATTACATCCAACTCACATTCAAAGGTGGGAAGGCCATCCTTATACGAGATTACCAGTTTCTCTCATTTTCTCCAGATAGTACCTTCCACATCTCTCCAAATAATTCACAGTCATGATACTCATCCATCTAGTACGCAGGTTCAAACCTGGCGGAGGTCATGGAATTTCTAAGGGCGGAAAAAATCGGGGAACAAGTCCTCCGGGAGGGACTTTAAGCCGTGGGTCCCATGTCGTAGCTTTACGGCATGTAAAAGAACCTCATATCTCCTAAGGAGGTCACTTAGCTAAATTCAAGGACATTTCCCACCCAACAGTAGTCTTTAACGCCTCTGATAGATGGGGCAAGCATTATAGATACCGCTAAGCCAGTAGAGGCCGAACTCGCTGTCTTGGTCGGGACTGATGGTAAGCACCAGTATCAGTAGGGTATAGAGACTGCTAGAATATCATAGAGGGAAGCACATTAACCAATACTGGTCTAAGTGCATGGGGAAACCCACCCTCTCCAATAACTAACTAACTAACTACTCATCCATCTGAAGTTACAAGTAAAATAATATGCAAACGACTGAATAATCCAATTCTACAATACTACTTAATCTTTCCTGGCTGTGTGGTGCACTACTATGATAGCATATGCAAATGACCTTACAGGCTGAGTATTGCATTTTTCAATATTAATACTCCCACCCCCTAACCTTATTTTGGCTTCCAGCCCTATGGAACGAGGTAAAGGCGAAGCTGTCCCTGTGCTTAACTAATTAAGCACTATGTCATGCAGGTGTATGGGGAAGTGGATGTACAGATCCAAGTATTATTGACCTCAGCACTAGTTGGAACCACTTTAGCCCCCAGTACCAACTTGATAGGAGGCTGGGTGGGCCCCAGAACTGGTGCAGATGACATAGAGGAGCGAAAAATGTCGACCATAGTGGGACTCGAACTCTGACCCCACTGCCAACCAGTCTATAGCCAGTTGCTGCACAGAGTCCACAATCCCAGCTTTTCCAATAGAACCAGAAAGCCCCTATTCCTGAATGATAAAACCATGAGCCCAAACCTGAAATATGGCTGACTGGAGATTTAGAATCCTTACTCCTGAAAAATAAAAGCTAATAAACAAGCAATGCAACGATCTGTGACTCAGCAAATACAACAATGCATATGCATACAACAATTCTTGCAATGAGTTACCGTTTCCACAGTATGCTGCAATGCTACAATAATGACAAATCCATAATTCCGTAGACCATAACAATTCTGTACAAGCTAAACCCTAGGAATTAAAATTAAATTTTTGGAATTAAAAAAACAGGAATAAAATAAAACTACTATTTCGTTTTATTACACGTCATTCATTTTCATAAAGAATGGAGCACCTTGCTTCATTCAGTATCAGCACATCTTAAATTTCAATGTTACAACTTCCAGGAAACTGACTGGTGATTGGTTACGGATACATTCAAAATGTTTCTAATCATGGGGGTGGGATCATAATGTCTATACATTGGCTTACAAACAAAGCTAAAGAGAGCCAATGTCTAGGCAATACTTCGACAGAAAACTTCCATTGTGCCCTACGGGAATCACAACAAGGAAACAGATCATTGTAGTTTGATTTTCTTTGATTCTATGTCAGAATATTTTCACAAAATAATCAATTCCTGTCACAGGAATATACCTTTTAATTACTCAGGTCCATTTTCGCTTCAGATTCATACAATATGCTAGCAATGAGCAAACTTAAAATAACAGAAATATATATATATATAAAATAATTCAGACTGTACAAAGTAGCATAATTCTTCCTGACAACTGACAAACAAGCTACATGGGATGTAGCAATGGTTGCTGGAATATAAAGACAATAAGTTGTTAGAGCAAATAAAATGGCATCTAGAGGCAGATGCTTCTTACAACGCGGTTTCTTGTGACAACACATATGAAAATTTTTTAAGATCTAATTTTGTAAGATTAAAACAGATCTGATCAAATAAGGGAAATTGAAACATCTTGAAAAACACTCATAAAAATAATATTATGACTGTTGCCAGGTCCTATATTTCAGTATTTACACAAAGAGCTGGTGGCACAAGAAGATGGAAAGTGCCAGCAGACAATATGAAACACGCAAGGTACACTTATAACGATTACGGAGAACTGCTAGCAGCAGTACTGTCCAGACGCGGCCTTTTCCTTGAGCCTGACTCCTCGGGTGTCTCCAGATTCATGTGATCTCTCTTCTTTTGGGAATTCTGAAACATTATCTCACATTATCATTACCTCGCCAACTGGTGACTGTTAACAGCTTAGAAACTGAATACTTCAACAACACAAATGTGTACAGACCAAGTACATAGTGTATTTCAACTCCACAGAATGTATAATGAAGCATACACCTGATTTTTACAAACCCTAAATTGTGCATGCAACAATACAATTTTAAGTGGTAACGATGTCACCATAGCCAATATTTAAATATCAAACCATAAAATCCTACAGAAATATCCTAAAAAAGCTTATGGCTTCCACATCAAGAATCCGAGCAGTAATTATCTTGGTATTACCAAAGGGAGGTACTTTTTTCACACACTGTTAAAAGTGCCTCATATGGCATAGTTTCCCTACCAGGTTTCATGATGACAGGTTCACACATTCAAATGTTTAGGTTACTGCCGCAACAACATGAGAGGCTGCAGTGTTGGTGCTGCTGATAGGAGAAATCTATGAAGGATGATGTTCAGATAGCCTCTGGTGCCATGACATAAATACCAAGTTTCATAAAGATCAGTTCAGGCACTCGAAAGATGTCAGGGGACACGCACGCACACACAAGAAGGTGATCTTATTAACCTACTTCTATTTTTAAAAAATAAGGAAAAGAGACTAAAAACTGTAATTGATTTAATATACACAAGCTAAAGGAAAACACCTACTAAAACTCAACAAGGAGTCATCCTTCACCCCATTTTCCTTCCCTTTATCTGTCATCCCTGTCTGCATTAAAAATTATTATTTTTAAATTCACTTAGTGGGGGCTGGAGTCCAACTGGGTCCACTCGGCACGGCGGCCACTGATTGGCCTACTTTAGCCTGCCCCAGGTGATTATGACAATGGAGAATTTGGTGGAATGAAGATTGGCAGGGGAAACCGAAGTATTTGGAGAAAACCCTCCCCAGTACCACTTTGTCCACCATAAATCCCACTTAAATAGACCCGGGATCAAACCCGGGCTGCCACGGTGGGAAGCTACCGACTATCCGCTTGAACTATGGCGCAGCCTTCTGTCTGCATTAAAACAGTGAACTGAGTTACATTTTTATCCTTCAAATTGTACTTTTTCAAACAGCTGCCACATGTGTATGTGAAAACTATGACATGATGTAACATACACACAGTCATAAACTTTCTCATTTATATACAGTATACATGTACAATCAAAACACAAGGAAATTCAGAGCTGCACTTGATTCATGAGATGGAGTACATACAGAATTCTCTGTCAAAACTACAATTTCCACTGTGCTACCTTTGCACACAAATGACCCTGATCTTTCTTCCACTCCAGTCTATTTTTCATTTAATTTTCTCACTGACAGATTAAGAGCAGAGCTGACCCCTCAATCATATAACTTAAAACTACAACAACAGTGTTACTTATGCCTCAGAAACTCCATTATGCTAATATAACAAAACACAAAAACTGAGGATGCTGAGCATGCAGAAAAGTACTACAGCTAACACCTGCTCCACAGGACTGCTATTAATAAGTCAATGAACTTTCAAAGGTTTCTCACACTGTCATGTCAAATGGAAAAGAATCTATAAAATGAATAACTCAAATTAAAACTAATCAAACTGTAAGGGTATATTTACTAATACTTCAGCAAGCAGAAGATCTGATATTAGAGAAACCAAACAAAAATATTCTGCTAAATCTTTTCAACACAACAACTGACCTTTTTATCCCACTGTTGGTGGAGATATCTGAGGAGAATGTTAGTCTTCTCTGTTACTATAACTGAAAAAAAAGAGACATATCTTCACATAACTGAAGCTTGGCATAATTCTAATTACAATAAGCTAATCAAAAAAAAATATCATCATTATTATACTGCAAATATATTAATTTCAAGCAACAACTGGTTATTTATTGTGAAACTTATTAGACCTTTAAAATTCATAACAGCAGGGGACAGAGACATATTCGACAGTGTACCTGAAATGTCAGCTTGTTGTTATAAAGATTTAAGAATGAGGTTTACATTTAAAGTCCTTATGCCTATTCTGCATGAAGTTTAGTCTCGGAACGAGGAGAGACTTACTGTGAAGTCTGTCGGACAACATTGACCGGAGAAGATGATTACCAGCTAGCAGGGATTGTTGTTGGAAATTCTGTTTTGGCTGGGTTACTTAAAAATTTGGTTTGGTATCTGGCTGGCTGGTAAAGTAAGCCTGCCCGCATCGCAAGCCATTGGGTAGGACTGTTGCGATGCGTCTTATCATTTTGTATTTACCTGCATCTGTATTATTTGTGTAATCTTGATATTCACTGTCGTGAGAACGTCATATCTCATATAATGTTGGATGTTCTCAATATACATTTTCAATAACCAGTCATTTTTAATTAATTTTTTGTATATTTTGGTTACAGCTAATCCTGACTACCATATTTTGAATATCACAAATCATGTATTTTCTCAATATGGGTTTTTCTCGAGGATTATGTTTATATGAACAATGCAAACAATTCAATAAGTGAAGCAAGAAAGCTGTGATCAGCATCAATAAACTCATCCTGACTGAAGTGATGCAAAATTTCCAAAAATGATATGGATAATTTGGGTGCTCACAGTGCACATGTGGGAAATGTGTCCACACAACTTTAACTCTTCCAAGACTGCTGTCCTCTTTTGCACACAACACAGTGAAGTTTGCCATCCATTCTGGTAAATAAATGCAATTTACTCTAGAACATCTGTTCAAAAAGACCCAGTATACACACATCCAATGTAGTCACTTGTCTCTTTCATAAACAATCAATAACTCTGTAATTAGAATGTGCTACATTGCACTTCAAAACAGGGTTATTGGTATGACTTATTAAACAGCACAATAAATACATTGTAAAATAAAAAAGGTAAAGCTATCCCTGCGGTAGCCGAGCGGTCTAAGGCATGCACTGTCTTCGCTCGCTCGGAAGCCGGGATCGTGGGTTCGAATCCCACTCAGGGCATGGATGTTTGTGTGCGTTTTTCTGTGTCTGTCTACAGGTAGTGGCCTTGCGACGAGCTGATCACTCGCCCAAGGAGTCCTACCGAATGTGTAAGATCTAGTAAACCGAAGTGAAACAGAGAGTTTCATGGAGGTAGGCCTAGGCCCAAATTGGGGCTGTAGCGCCACAGAAAAAAAAAAGCTATCGCTGTAACAAGCCAAGGAGGCCCCTAGGGTTGTGAGACATTGAGGCTCCCACATTTTCTAGACAATCGGCTCACAAATGGCAGTGAGGCTGTCAGCCTTCCACGCCAGCCGCCATTTACCCCAGGAAGATTCCTGGTATTCTTTTCTGTTAGATGCCGAGTCAACACAAGGGCCACAGTGTGGTTAGAAGGGTTAGCTCAATTGAAAAATCCAATGATCTCATCGGGAATCTAACCTGCGGCCTTCCGGCTTGTAGCACAGTGCCTCAACCAACAGAGCTATCGCATACTCTACACTGTAAAATACACTTCTCCAAAAATAACACTGTAACATTTGAATTTATAAAGGTTACAAACTTTGTTCTGATGGGTATTCCTTTGTTGGGAGGTATACAGATGGACGTTTGACACAGGTCCGGCTTCCACTGTCTGTATGAAACCGTGCAAAGTTATTCTCATTATAGGATGGTAGCCCCTTCAGAAACTCTGCTACTGACTGCAAAGTAAAATGGTAAGAATTGCAGTAAAAAATAAAATTTATATTATACCCACTTCTTATTTAGAATTAACTGCCATCTTGCATGCATGCGCATTTGCACACGTGCACACACACACACATACATACATACAAAACTGACAGTAAGTTGCAGAATAAAATATACAATACAACACTGGTCTTATTTTCAATACTGAAGAGGTATGGAAGTCTTACAATGTGAAAAAATAAATGCCAACTTCTATGAAATTCAACAGATGACAACACTAGCAACTAATGTCAGTTAACATCTGTGAAATTTTATAGATGGTAACACTGGTGACAGTTTCAGTTAACTTGTGTTAAATTCAATACATGGCAACTATGGTGATGGTTTTGGCTGAAATGTTGATTGCAGCTTTTATTTTGAACTGTGACTACTGCAAACACATGCACTTTCAGACAAACAAAGTGCAACTTAAAGACAGGGCATGACTCTGGAGATGAGGCTCAGGATGCCCCTGAAGCATGATGAGGTTCCACCACATTCTGGTCATCAACTTACATGTCATTTGAATCAACATCATGGGAGTCCGTGGACTGGTTGACCTGGTCAAATAACTTGGCAGCTGAGATCTCTGCACCTAACCCCACCAAATTACATTTTATGGAGTCTTAAGAAAGAGGTGGTCTACAAAACCAAAGTACAGACAGGCAAGAGTGGAACACTTGTGTTGAATTATGAATGCTACGAAATAATGCAAAAAAAAAAAGTAAAGCTATCAGTGTAACAGGCTGTGGAGGCCCATAGCGTTGTGAGCTATGGAGACTCCCACATTTTCTAGACAATCAGCTCATAGATGGTGGTGAGGTTGTCAGCCTTTCACGACAGCCGCCTTTTACACCCGCAGGAAGATTCCTGGTACTCATTTCTGTTAGAGGCTGAGTTAACCCTAGGGCCATATTGCAGCTGGAAGGATTAAGTCAATTGCAAAAACCAATGACCTCATCAAGAATTGATCCAATGACCTTCAGACTTGTAGCACAGTGCCTCAACCAACTACACTACCGCGTGCCCCCTCCAAGATAACGCAATCAACAGCAAATTTTTGTTGAAAACAATGGTGGACATTTCTGGCACTTAACGTTAGGTGTACAGCTGAGTTGCACCAGATACATATGCAAATTAAACCAAACAAAAACAATTGTGTACATACACATACACGCACACACACACACAAATACATATCCAGAATTGTGAGTGTTAAGGTTTACTGCTTTCCTTTTATATTCTGTCAATCTCCTCTTTTTCTCTCTCTCTCTGTTTTTATGTAATTAAAATAAAATTATTATACATTTTACTTCTATATGTATTCTTTATTATATATATACACACTACAGGATGTAGAAAAAAGCGTGTATTTTAAGATGTAGGGATTTTCAAGGGTAATTCTAATTATATGAAATTTTTTGTTTAGAAAGTAACCCTCACATAAGATGCGACTCCACCATATCTCATAAAATGTACCAATGAATTCATCTGATTAATACTATTTCATTTTCTCTTGTGCACAAAAAAAAACATTCACAGTTTTTCAATGATTGGAAATGGAAATAATGGTGTATTAATGCTTTTAAATTGACAATACATTCTGATCACCTCCTAAGGTATGGCAGACTATCTGCAAAGCAACCTGTACAGTGCCAAGTGGCTGGATAATAGTAAACAATGACTCATACAGGTGAAAGGGAGAAGTCATGGCCTGATTCTGAAAGCTCTATCATGGAATTTTCATGAAGGCTGAGAAAATCAGACCAAAAAATCTTACTCAGGATAGTCAGCATCCCAAGTGATATTCAAACTTGGCAACTCCCAAATGCAAGACAGAAGCATTGTCCATCTAGCCAACTTGCCTGATGCTGTTCATGTGATTTGGAGCGAAACAGGAAGACGATATGGAAGGACTATTTCAGAAAATATAAGAAAATGAAAAACTAGTTCAGTGAAATATGATGCACAGACATTCCCAAAGTGGAGGGGGAGATACTGTACCACAAAAATCACATATCTGACTTATACGCTATAACAGTTTTAATCTGTAAAAAGATTCATAATTTTGGGAAGGTATAACAAGGACTTCAATTAAAACAGCTAGAAGGAAAATGATGGATTACCATGTGGCTTTGGATAAAAAAAAAGGCTCATCATCTGTGAAACACATTCACTTAGAAATATAAAAATGTACATTTTGAGATCACTACTTTAATATTAATCAACTTCTGATCACAGAATGTTAGGTCACATAAAACATAACAATAAAGTTCACTACTGTATCTTCTTCAAAGTCACCACATGAAATTAGTTTACAATTTGTTTCACAAAACACAATAAGGGAAAATTAAGTTTTTTTGTTAATGTGTTCTGCCAAATTACAAATTTTGGTTAACTTCACAATTCTTCTCTAACAGTTGCCTGTGTCACATACATGTAAGATGCAAACCAATTCTTTACGTTGCCACCATGTTCATTATCCAATGTAACTTGAAATGTGGTATAAGAAAACATTATTACTAAAAATCCTGCCAAGTAAATGCATGCAAATAGCCTACACAAAGCGATTTGAATTATATTGTGGTCAACGAATTAAATAAACATTTAATGCATATTATTTCTGGAAATTCAGTTCGTTTTGCTGGGTTAAGTGAATTTTGTTTTCAGATTAACTGATGGTTGACTGATTATGCATGTATACAATATTATTCTTCCAAATTAGCGATAATGAAGAACTTTAATATATCGTGAATATGTAGGGAATCTGAAGTCTCAAAAGATACATTCAACATGAATGTAGAATAATGTATGTTTAACAACTGCATGAAATGCCTTTGAATGAAGGTAAACGGTATTTTCAAATTAAAACACTTTTTTAAAAAAAAACAGAACACCCAAATCATAAATTTGTTCGTAGTATGTGTGACAAAATACGTTCTACTGAATCTTAACCAATGGCCATGTTAAAATCTGTCTGAAGTTTTGGTAGTGATGTATCAGCTAGACAACAGTGTTAATATTTGAAATCATTATATCAGGATATATCATTATATCAGGAAAGGGCGTGTGAAAATCAGGCGCACAGAAATGTATACTCTAATTCTATACAACGTTATGAAGAATTTAAATTTCCATATTGATAATTCTGGAATGGAGAGTGGGAGAGGTCAGGTTCACAATCTGACGTTACTATAGGATTACACGATACTCCATATTCTAGTCAGTTCATGAGCCCATCATACGGCCTACTTCTATCGTATGGGTCTTTTCCCTTTCGGAAACGTTACGCATTTGGAACAAAAATACGACAAAATACTTACCATTTCATACAAAGTATAGAAACGTCACTCACACAACAACATGCAAACTTCGACTAGAGAGCAGCACGTGTCCAACACATGGCTATTTGTATATACTTTTTGTTAGTATTAATTACAGATAGAATATTTTGTTAAGTCAACTATACTTCTAAACGTTTGAAAGTAGAGAAGTCCTTAGAAAGGCATTTGGAGCAACAGTCAAATTTAAATAGTTCTTGAATAATTGATTTCAACTGTTGGTAACGACTTTTGTGTTGCCAACTCATCACCTTGTAGGTTACGTGTATTTCGAATATCGCGCGGGACACTGGCTATCCTCACCAATCTATTCCATGATTTTATTTAGTCTCTCCAGACAAATACCGGGACAGTATTTCAATTAGATCATGACTGTTTCCTTCCAAATCCTTTCTAGCTCATCAGACGTCACCCTACCATCCGATATTACAGTCTCGATACCCACTGAAAAATCTCGCCAATTACACAGGTACGTACACGGAGTGCAGATATTGTATGCATGGATCAGCAGTCCTATTGGTAGGCATTGAACACGAATCACGATGTATCGAAGTTGTTTATTTGTTGCGTGATTTTGCTCCTGCCATCTGTCATCGATTATCTACAGAACAATTACAACCATGTATACAAGTAAATGTATCGCTAATACTATGTAATTGCAGTGGACAGTTGGTGGTGGTATGTGATTCTTTCTAATTAATGTTAGATTTGGTAAGTTAAAACGAGCCTACTTCAGTACACGAACGGTCATGATCAAAACCGTTGCACGTAAGTTTTGTAGGGATCTGTAGGGATCTAGGGATCACTAGGGTTGGCCTTTTGATGTAGTTCTAACACTTACCAACAGATGCCTATAGTCGTACAATAAGAAAAGTTTGTATCTGCATAAATATTTTCCGTCTCATCATTTGTGGGTGTGTCTGAGTTTCTCGAACAATTGTTAGTCAGGAACGTCAGGAAGAGGTTAGTTTAGTTTAACCCCATATAATTTACGTTATGTTTGTGGTTTGTAAATAAAACTTGTATTTTTTGCGAAGTGTGGCAGTATATGACAGCAGATAGACGTTTTGTAGCGTTCGTTTCACAGTATGTTTCGGCCTGCACAGGCCATCGTCAGGTGATCTTGATCTTCAGAAATACAAAACTGGTGACGGATTACATAAAATACATTGATAGTATGGAACGGTATGGAATTTAGTTAACCTTGGTAGTTTAGGTTCCTTGTCGGTATAGCGACTGGCTACGGGCTGGACGTCCGAGTGGTCGGAGTTCGAGTCCCGGTAGGATCAAGCATTTCCACTGCTCCCTGTCATCCAGATCAGAAGTGGTTCCCACCCAGCCTCCTGTCCAAGGAGTCCCAGAGGCTAGGGCGTGAAGACGACCATTCATTTCCAACTAGTGCGGAGGTCAAGAAAATGTTGCACTATGCACCGAGACCCCAATATGTCTTCATGGCGTAGCGCTTAATTAGTTCAGCAGAGGGACTTTCTTTTTTTACTTTTACATTAAACTTTAACTTAAAATTAAACATTTTGTTTTACAATTTTAACAACATTCAAAATTAAACCGAAGCACAGCAATAGGATTTCTTTTGAACACGTTGAATGCTTTAGAGTATGTCCTATGGCTATCGGTTTGAAATTAAACATTTTGTATTACAGTTATAACAACATTCAAAATTAAGGCGAAGGAATTCTTTTGAACGCGTTCTTGAATGTTTTGGAGCATGTCCAATGGTTATTGGTTTGTTTGGTTTGAAATTAAACATTTTGTATTACAGTTATAATGTTCAAAATTAAGCTGAAGCACCACAGGAGGAATTCTTTTGAACACGTTCTTGAATGCTTTGGAGTATGTCTGATGGTTATCAGTTTGAAATTAATCATTATGTATTACAATTTAAAAACATTCAAAATTAAACTGAAGCACCGCAGGAGGAATTCTTTTGAACACGTCCTTGAACGCTTTGGAGTATGTCTGATGGTTATCGGTTCGGATAATTTTCATGGGGTTTTAGTTTCGATAGTCACTTTAGTGATCTGCTATTGTCTGTGATGGACCGGGTTCTGTAACAAGTAAAGGTAAGGTAAAGTTGTCCATGTGCTTAATTGGCTACAGTCTGGATGACCGAAGGGTCAGAGTTTGAGTCCTGGGAGGGTGAAGGATTTTCTCTGCTCTATGTCATCCAGAGTAGCTCTGGGGTCCACCCAACCTCCTATCCAATGGGTACTGGGGGATCTTTCCCCGGGGGTAAAGCAGCCGAGGTGTGAGCTGATCATTCACCTCCAACTAGTGCCAAAGTCAAGAAAACGNATCCAGAGTAGCTCTGGGGTCCACCCAACCTCCTATCCAATGGGTACTGGGGGATCTATCCCCGGGGGTACAGCGGCTGGGGTGTGAGCTGATCATTCACCTCCACAACTAGTGCCAAAGTCAAGAAAATATGGATCTATACATCCACTCTCCATATGCCTTCACATTGTAGTGCTTAATTAGTGAAGTACAGGCACAACTTTACCTTTTCCTTTATAGAATTAAGTCAGATTCACCACACCCAAGGTTAACCAACAGATTTCACACTAGTATTGTAGTTTATGTAAGCTGTCAGCAGTTGTGTATTCCTCGAAATCCCCTGATGGTAATGTGTATGGCCCAAAATATTTTCTGAATTGAATAAAAATCATTTGTTTGGGTCCTACAAAATATGACATCAAGTTGGGTGGTCCTAAAGAAGACATGGCAGAATACAGTACTACAGAAAATCTGGCAAAGTTCAAGTATTGATGTCAGAATTAACTAGTACATTTGGATGTGGATTAACTGTTCAGAAGAAACAAAGTTTGCATTACTGACCCAAGTTGTCACGTTTCTTTATGAATTTGTATAACTAATTGTGCAAATTCAAAGAGCTATTGGCACACCATAGCAGCAGGTGTATGCTCTACCTTCCTTGCCCGCATCAGTTGTATTTACACTCCATGAAAATTACATACAGCTTAGTTTCAACACGTTATAACACTTGCATTGCATGTTTCCCAAAAAACCATGGAAGTTTATCATTTTCCCCACATCCACACACTTTAAAACTAGCTTTATACTTTTTTCTCAGTCCATAGTCCAGCATCTAGTACACATGATAGATAATTAACCAGTTATAATGCTGCACCTAAGGGAGTCCAGTGACATAGAACATTACCATTCCCACCATACAAGAAGCTTTTCAAATGTCTCTTATAGAGTTCTTTGTGTAGCTATATAAAGGAATATTTTGCACCTTCTTCCTTCACTTGAAGATCTGTGCATGTATGGTCTCACTGTTTGTCCTCACACTGAAAATCTGTATAAGATTTAATTAAATTTTATCCAAAAAATGAAGTTGTGTAAGATTTTTTATAAATTCCTAATACTGTTTTAAATGAGAGAACATGACATAATACATAATGGTGTTCTGTGGTAATTTTTTGATAATGATTTTGGTAATGATAAGAATTGTTAACAGAATTAACTGGTGAAATTAATCATAAAAATCTACAAAAATCATAATGTATTCATTTCAGATTATAAAATGCAAACTTTGGAAAATATTATCTTTTCAAGACAGTTTAATTTTGTTATAGAATACCAAGCACAAAGTTAACATTTTTGACATATTGCAACATGCCTCAAACTTGCATTGTTATACTTGTAAATCAGCATAATGGTAATTGCACTGAGTGTAGCAGTAAGCGTAGGCATGACTGTGGGGGTGAAAACATTAAATAATAAAAATAGATATATTTGTATTTAAATATTTAAGTAAAGAAGTTGTGATTATGCAGAAAAGGATCATTGAACCAGTTACTTCAGCTTTGGTTTAAATCACCTCAGTGGGACACAGGAAATGCTTGATTCATAACAATATGCTGTATACCATTTCTAGGAACACGTTCCGTTAAGATCTGGCATTGTTATTAGCAGTACCCTGAATGAGTGTGGTGATACAAATTTTCAGACTTGCACATGTTTTGGTTATGAATGTTAACAATTGACATTTATAATTTTCATTGCATGCATCCTGTTGTGTTTATTATATATAGTTCTTTATTTGAATCCATCGTAACACAACAACATAACGGTCTAGGTCAGCATCACCTTAGCTACATGTTTTGGCTTTTAAAGTAAATGACATGGCTACCATACTCACACACTATTGAACTGCATTGCAATGTGACAGTAGAGCTGGATACTTGACAACTATGTTACACTATAATCATATACAGTATAAAAAAATAAAATTATTATAAAACAAAAGTTATGCAATAAAATATAGTTAAAAACCCTTCATGTGGTGTTTCATATTATGAAGTCAATTGCTGCAATCTTGTTGTTATATTCCCATGGACATAATGGTATATTCATGACTTGTACACATATAGTTAACTGCTTGGAGGCCCATGGTATTGGTGTGGTATTATTTGATAATTGTTTGGCCAGGCCTCATTTTGCAATGAATTTTGTCCTCTCTGTTGGGAATACAGATTGCAACTCATTGCACTGACATTTATTTTTTCCATCTATAGAATATTATAGGGGCCATATGCTCCTGAATTGTAATCTCATTATCCATAACAGATTAAGCTGCATAGATATTACTTATCACCTGTGTGACTAAGAGAATTACTGTAAAATTGCCTTGCAGAACTCTGTGTAACTACTGTAAAACATGGCTGGTGACATTCAAAGTAGAAATACAGTGATGGAGATCTCAACCAGTTTTACAGAGAAGACACTAATATCTATTTTGAAAAAGGCCTCTGGGACTGAAAATGTGCAGCTGGTTCACTATGAAGTGGCAAGAGGTTCCACCCGTGCTGGTGATAGTTACCTTAGCACATTAAGTCGACTGAGGGTAGATGGAATGGCAAACAACAAACCATATTCGCTGGCTCTAATTGTAAAGAGTCTCCCAGCAAGCAGTGGGTGTAGAAAGACATTCCGATCTACTGAATTCTTTCAAAATGAGGCAGCATTTTACAATGAGGTAAGGTCTATAGACTATTAGATATGAACTGCTATGTAATTATTACATTTAATTAAAAAATTAAAGATAAGGATTAATACTATTGAACTTTAACTATACAGAGGTTACTTCTATAACCGCACACGACCGTCACTTCTCACAACCGCTGTTCACCACTTCTCGTGACCGTTGCCTATCTATCTTTATGTTTATTTATTTGTTTGCCCGCTTCGGTAGAACACTTTGACTCTTCTCAGGGTTGTGCCACGGTAATAACTGGGGCGACAAGGAGACTGCACATTTAAAACTAGTCCACTGATACAAATAAAATACTCTATTTCTGCTTAATCACAATATTGTTTAATTCAGAAGCAAACACTATATCTTTATTGGCAAGTAGGGAGTAATGTGCCAAAGATTAATCGAGCCAAATAAATACTGTTAAATTTAGATAAACTTGGAGAGAGCAGGTAAATGACGTCTGCCTCTGGTGAATTCTAAGTGCCAAGTCCCATACGTCTGTCTCTGATGAATTCTGAAC
>NW_019731236.1:355552-388780 GCF_002891405.2 Cryptotermes secundus | reverse complement strand
TTCAGAATCAAACTATAACTTTATCGGCGAGTAGGGAGTAATGTGCCAAAGATTAATCGAGCCAAATAAATACTGTTAAATTTAGATAAACTTGGAGAGAGCAGGTAAATGACGTCTGCCTCTGGTGAATTCTAAGTGCCAAGTCCCATACGTCTGTCTCTGATGAATTCTGAACGCCAAGTGCCTCTGCTTCTATTCTGCGGGAGCATCACTTCATCCACTGTACAGGATCTGAAGACGGCCTTTCTCCCCAGACAAGAATAGTCTTCTAATGGCTGAATTTAACTGCCAATTCATCATACCATCAGTACAAGACAATCACATTACTAACTTTGAGAATGTAGAGATCCAGAGATATTGAACCCAACCCTACATGTGAAAGCACTTATGTCTTAGTTTAGGGTCTAACTACACCCTTTCGAAGACACTTTTATAACAGCTACCCTTTTAGCAAAACAACATTTACATCTTGGGCAGACAACAAACATGTCCTTTTCATAATTGCCTTGACCCTTTTGCGGTCACCCAAGCTACAGGTAACAAACAATGTAGTTGTTCCTGTCCAAATGCGAAATGCATGTCAACTTCTTAATGGATGGGTCTCCCTAATAAATCAGTCACTCTATTGAAATGGCTGAAAAGGAACATGCGTCCATTAAAGAGTATTAAAAGGTTTGGATGGTTACACTTCTTATAGGTAGGAGAACATTCTCCTGGATGGGAATTTAAAGTTTACTTGCAGCTACAGCAGCTAATTTAATGTCACCTGATATATGCCTGAGACCAGTTAATTCAAATGTCTTTTACTGCATAATAATTCATCTATATATCATCCTAACATGAGGTGGGCAGGGCATGTAGCACGAATGGGGAAGACGAGGAATGCATATAGGATATTGGTGGGAAAGCCAGAATGAAAGAGACCACTGGGAAAAATTAAAATTAAAGATAAGGATTAATACTATTGAACTTTAACTATACAGAGGTTACTTCTATAACCGCACACGANGGCATGTAGCACGAATGGGGAAGACGAGGAATGCATATAGGATATTGGTGGGAAAGCCAGAATGAAAGAGACCACTGGGAAGACCAAGGTGTAGGTGGGTGGATGGTAACGTATGCTTTGGCAGATAGTTACTGCAAATATGAAATACAGAACTCTTGAAGGTGGTGTCTGCTATCATAGTCGCCTAACAGCTATAAGCAGAATATGAGAGAACAAAGACAAGAGGTGCAAGCTGCAGACAACAGTGAGGTATTCGTTATCCAGATGGAGTTGAACACATGAACTGTTATAATTGGGTGTAACTGTGATACAGATGCCGACTAAATCCATTCATCAGATTCATGATCCACAATTATTAGTCATACACACCCCCTACATGTGCCAATACTCATTGTAGGCTTCATGTCAAAGTATTTGTCTCAGAGTCTTGAGTGAATTAGCAGTGGAACTGCAGTTCAACATGTCAGTTGCAATTGAAGAATAGTCACAGGATGAGATAATGACTATATAATACAGTTTCAGTTGGGGAAGGATATTCAGTATTAGGTGCTGGCTGTTTGTGGTGTAACGCCATGAATACCAGTGGACTTTGATTTTTGTAGCATGGTGGAATGTCTTTCAGTAATGAGCCATGCATTGACCATCCTACTACATCATAAATTATAACAAATATTTTTGTGAAATGGGTAGTCAGAGTAATATATTATTCTTGGGAATATATATGTCCCTGTGCATAATCACCATGCCCAAAATAGGTATAGGTGGGCTGGAGTTAAACCTTAACACATTCTAGTCCTTGACACTGGAAGGTGAATGGACAGCTTAAGAGGAAGAGCCATCAATATCCGTTGGACAGGAGGCTGATCTGAACATAGAGGTGAAGGAAAAAAAAATCTGTATAACTCCTGAGGTTTAAATGTCAATCTTCCAGTCCATAAGCCACTCTTGTTTCTAACTGAAAAATATCAATCCAACATCCATAGGAACTGTAAGAAATTCAGCATTTCAGTAGAGAAGTGGGAGGGCATCCGTATCTCATACCGTCCTGCAAACAGATCAGACTTCACAGTAAATACATTCATCCCCATTGAAAAAAAAAATCAGTATAATAAAACTGCAGTAATATAATTGAATATTTTTTAACTGATCTTTTATATTCTTGCTCCTCCTTTTCTTATTGGATATGACAACTTAATGCTAGATTGGCTTCAGAATCTGCTTTCCTGTTTCACCTTGCACTTCCTCTAACTCTTCGCCCTGCAAATTTGTAGCCTCAGTCTGTTTCCTTCCTGCTGGCTGTTCGGCTTACTGTCTGATCCTGAAGATGGACGATGTAAACTGAAGATGGATTCCTCCAAAGAATGCTGGTAAACTTCTACCAGATATGGCATCACATTCTAGAGGGCAGTTATAGTCACAATCATAGACACAGACATATGAGAACCTCAATCAACAGAGGCATAATTAACTCTTCACAAATCTTGTTACATTAATCCAAACATTATGCATTACAGTACTGAAGTATAAACTTACTTCACAAAAATTGAGTATTTATATACAAATGCAGTTCTAAGTTGTAAGTGATGAGATATATTTAAACAAATTGTATTATATGTTCCAGGTTCTTCCAAGATTTATGGCATTCCAAAACCAGAAAAAACCAAAGAATCCATTTCAGGAAATTCCACGGTATGATATGAAATGCTATGCTATGCAACACAGTTCCTATGCTCATGGACTCTGGAATGAACCCCAAGGCTGTGCTTAGTATCTTCAGCTGAATGACTGTGCAGTACATGGAAATAGGTCATTTCTGCTTTCTTTCACATCTTGTTTAATTCATTTTTCATAATTTCTTCCTTGAAAAGGTGGTTGAGAAATTTCCTGCTTTCATGAAACCCAAAGATTCATCTCCATCCTCACAAAAGTCTGCTATCATATCTTTATCCTGAATCAGTTCAGTTCAGTCTACACCTTCATAAACAACAAAAATCCATTTCAGAATCTTCACATCTATGCCTACATAACTGATGATGTTGGCTCAGGCAGTAATGCTTGCTTGCAACATATATTAGGGAGGTGGCTGGTTCAGATTGTAGTCAGGATAGTGTCTATTGTGACAGTATTCTTTTGTAGTTCTCCACAGCCCCTCCAGAGAAATGCCAGTATAGTACCTCAAATTAAGGTTTGACAGCTTTCTTCTGCATCTTTCCAACTTATTAACCATCCTATCATTCAAGACTATAGTTTGAGCTACTGACATCATGTTAAATAAACAATAAATAAATTTAGGCAGATCTCTCCCAAAACCTGTGGAATTTTCCTTCCTCCCATGGATGCCACACCTTATGCCTATTGCACGATTTCAAGGCTGATCTGTCCCTTTGCCTTCCAGGATTTCTGTTCCCTCTTATATAATAAATCTGTCCACAAAAGTATGGAACATGAAACATTTTTAGAAATGGTTTGAAGTTGAGTTTACTGTTTAATATTGCATGTTTCTTCTACTGAAAGGCTAAATGCATTTTATCACTACTTGGTGATGACCGAATTGGAAACTGCAGAGCAGCGTAAAAGAGTGTCCAGTCTTGTACAACCCTTCTTTGCTAAACACTAAACTGAAATTACTATACTGACTACACTATACCTTTACTATACCTATACATTTATCTTCCTGTGTCATATTACGTATCAAAGAATATCTGCAATTTGAAGTTGTATGCATACTTGAACACTTGTAGTGTACATGTAAAGAACCTTGATTCATCTGGCACAGTAATGAACCTTCAGGCACCACAAAAGTCTGGGAATTTCTTGATTATCTGAAAAGTACTGTACACCATGTAGTGTGAGATGTGTCAAGAGCCCTGAGGGTAGCTTGCTTGGAGGTCTTCCTTTTTTCCTATGAGTCAGCTAGTCATTCATGACAGAAACATGTAGCACATGAACATCAAATGTATATATAATTTAGTGACATTTTTAAACATGTTAACAAACATTTTAGTGAATTAAATATGGATTAGTGTCATGAAAATTTATATTGATATTGTTGCATTATAGATGGTAGAAGAGTAAGTGAAACTATGACAGAATAATACAATTCACAAAGCAGCTATGCTGTTGACATAACATTTTCCAATTACATTTAGTTACAGAAAATTCAGACATCTTTGGGAATGGGAAACTGACCTGCTGTTCCTTCAGAATCCTGGAGAAACAAATTATGTATGAAAATTAAGATTGGTTAGGTATATGGAACAAATAATAATTAGTTAACATGCTACAGAGATGATCAGGAATATTCCTTGCACTTACATAGTAGTTCAGCAGAAATCGTTCGTAATATTTATAATCAAGTACCATGTTAAACCAATAAATTTAATTTGCATGAAATGTCTGTTTATCCATTCCCCGTTTCAGTTTCAGACATATTGCAGATATAGCACACCAGTGAAGACCACCTCATCTGCCACGATCAATGTAACTATGCAAGTTTGTGAGACAGAAACAAAATTAGCACACTAAGCATAGCCTCCTGGAGCTTTGTGTAGTGACAGTTTGAAAAATGTGCCTTTTATGGGATTAATTTCTGTGGGAAAATAACAGAGTTCCATGTAGAACTCGTAAGTATACTGTCTTGTTATGCAGTGGTTGGATAAAAAGTAGTAGCAACACTGCTATAACATGAAAGATGTGCGTCAGGTGGCACTAGTGCCGTCTGTAGCTGATAGCAGAAGTTCAGTTGAAGTAGTGCAGTGAGTGGCTCTGGTTGTGTTTCATTGAGTTGCATTGTGCATCATCTTCAAGTGTAGGAGCCCAGTTCAAGCACCCTAACAACATGTTTATGAAACAAGAACAACGCTCCTGGATAAAAATTGAAGTTACATGAGGTCGTAGTGCACAAAACTGTTATCAGGGACTGCGAGAAGCATGTGGTGATGCTGCTTTGCCATATCTCACAGTGGCATTGTGGGTGCAATTGTTCCATGAAGGGAGGGATGCCATTCAGGACAGCCGTCGTTCAGGATGACCCCATGTTGACAACTACACAATTCAGTTTCTCGCTTCTTTTCTGGATGTCGATTGTCGATGGGCTGCGCGGGAGTTAGCTGCTGAGGTTGGCGTATGTCACAAAACCGTGCTCCACGTTCTGCATGATATTCTTGGATACTGCAAAATTGCAGTGCATTGGATACCCCATACAATGTCCGAGGTGCAACAATGGCAACATTATGCAATTGCGCAGGACTTGTTGGACCAGTACCAGAGGGAAGGTGATGATTTCCTTGGAAGGATCATCACTCTGGACTAAGCTTGGGCTCGCTCATACGAACTGCACTTGAAGCGACAATCAAATACATGGAAGCATCCTGGCTCTCCTCGTCCAAAGAAAGTGCTCCCTACACGGAGTAATGTGAAGGCAATGTTCATTGTGGCATATGACGTAGATGGAGTGATACTGCACCACACTGTACCTCAACGACAGACAAGAAACGCTGCCTACTACTGCAATTTCCTGCATAATCATCTTCGTCCAGCACTCAGGAGAAAGCGATGACACTCATTGGCAACGACCCCTGTCAGCCTTCATGACAATGCAATGGCTCATATTGCTGACACTGTCAAGGATCTACTTCACTGCTGGCGATGGGAGATACTGCAACATCCACCATACTCACCTGATATAAGTCCTTGCAATTATGATATCTTTGCCAAAATGAAAGAACCACTGCAAGGGACACGTTACAACACAAGAGAGCAGATTATTCGTGCTGTAGGGCGGTCACTGCTGGACATCAACAGAAGTAGACACACTGATAGTGTACGATGCCTTCCACAGGGTGATACACATGGGGGCGATTATATTGAAGGAATGTATGTGTGTTTACCTCCGGTAATGTAGTCATTTCAGAACTATAGAGGTGTTGCCACTACTTTTTATCTGACCTATGTATATGTTCCTGATCTTGCAGATCTATTACTGTTACTGTTATTTTATACTTTTGAAGAACTTATTAAGTACAGATTCTGTCTACTTTAAATTTGTCACATATAACTTCTGCTTGTTGCTGCTTCGTGCTTGATTCTTGCTTTGGCTTACTCTTCAGCCCTCAAGATGGAAACGATATGTCCCTCCAAAATATTGATCGACTCTCTCTGGACTACACAGTATTATATACCAGAAAACAGAACTCCTTGTAAGCTGAAAGTTTTAACACCATTGCCATATTTATAAATCTCTTACAAAAAGTGTTTCATACATGTAATGTGTAGGTATATTTATGACCTATCTCCATACTCAATTCACATGCCTACCACTTCTACTTGTTCATGAGTCATCACCTTGAAACCAAAAATTAAAGTATTTTTACATAGCCACCATGTTTTATTTTTCGCCAAATAAAAAAAATACCTTAACAAAACTTACAGAGATATTGGGTTTTCGGACCTTATCCATCGTCCTGGTTTTTAAGATAACCTATAAAAACACGACGTTTCGGAAACTGGATCTGTTTCCGTCCTCAGGTGAGGGAAAACACCTATTCTGTTGGGTCCCTTAGAATCCAGTGATTGAGGACGGAAACAGATCCAGTTTCCGAAATGTCGTGTTTTTATTAGTTATCTTAAAAACCAGGACGATGGATAAAGTCCAAAAATCCAATATCTCTGTGTGTTATACACCATCATCAGAATCCTATAGTAGCTACTTAACAAAACTTGCATAACTCTACTAAAATCTCTGCCATACATCGTTTTAGGTCTTTAAATTATAAGGTTATTAATTAAATTATATTGTTAGGGTCTCTTCACCTCACAGGTTTGCATGTCTGCTGTGAGACAATGAGATGGTCTCTAATGGCATAACATTTATACCAAGTTTTATGAACACTGGTCAGGTGTTCAGAATTTTAATGGGACAGTGCACTGGTGTGCGCACACACACCCACACACACATTCATTCTCTTCCTCTCTGACACCATGACAATATTGTAAGCTGTCTTCTTTCCTTAAGGAAGGAAAGCAGGCTAAAAATGAGAACAAGGTGACTGTACAAAATACTTTCAGTTGATGACTCCATGTAATTTGGTATGTGATATTTGTATGGTGACATGTTATAAACAGATCTTCAAATTTCATATGAAATTTCTGTGTCATGGTTCACATGTTGTGGTGATTTTAAAACTGAAATCCTAAGATAGTTCAAGTTCATGTTCAGATATTGCACACAATCTTATCTCCTGAATGGAGTTGCTTTGAAGAAAAAGTTTCAGATCAAGAATTTTAATTTTAGTTATAAAATTTCAGGCAAATTTAATATATTTTTGATCCTATAAAGCCTCAACCTTCAGAATCATATATCATGTGATTAGTTTAAATTCTGGCATGCAAGCTGAAAAGGTTTGCAGTTTTTATTACATGGAGATTTATTTCTCATCTTGCTTTCAGTGAAAATGTTGTTACATTGGACATGTTTGTAATTAATTTTTTCCCATCATTTCAGCTGTTTATATGCATTAGCAGATGGTGAGAATGATTTCATTGTATTGGAAGATTTATCCCCTGCAGAATATGTGACAGCTGACAGAACAAAAGGTCTGGACTTTGATCACTGCGTTGCTGTTTTGCAGACTTTGGGCAGATTCCATGCTCTTTCTTTTGCCATGAAAGATCAGGATCCAGAAGGATTTGAAACTATTGCCAACTGTGTTAAGGTTTGTGATCTCAAGAGGTTAAAAAACCAGGAATATGTTTTAAGAGTTAACAAATTTCTTGCATTACATTTTGTTGTTTTCTGATATGACTTCAGTTCTATTTAATTCAGTCACCTTGAAGGATTGTTATTGTCACTGGTCTCCAAAACAAATTGCTCTTATTTCAAACACAATTAGAAATATTATTATTGTTATCAGTTTAGTCCATTTTATTTTACAGCATTTATTAATGTTCTGAGGTTGTGTGGTTTTTCATTCACACTGTCACATTTCACTAATTACCACTTTTAGTATAACATGTTTCAATCAACACTATGACCATCATCAGGTACTTTCTTGATATTGCCCATGAGCTGGTACACTGGTATTATTTATATCCCACTGCCTTTCATTGAGGTTAAAAAAAGTAATTAAAATTAAAGCTGAAAGGTTAATCACTGATTAGTACACATCATTGTTACTTGGATCCAGATAGCAAAAACCTCTGTAATAAAAGAAATAAAATAATATCAATTATAGTTAATCATATCAGAACAGAATGCTAAAATATAAAAATTATGAAGACACTACCAGAATAGCTTTGTACAGTGGACTTTGGCTGAAATTAAAACTTAATTTATAAAGTAAATTTTCACTAAAATGAAGCTTGGTAAGTGTATAACTACTTTTACAAGTGTAAACAAGATTGGAAAAGGTGTATTGTATAATGTAGTATACAAAATAACCAGTGGCATTATTTAATTTTAACAGAATCTGCTGAGAAAAGTTTATGGGATACATGGAAAATTCCATTTATGGCCATATGCATGATGAGTGGTGGGAGTACTTACAGGACACTGTCACCTTAAAGGACACCTCTTCAAACTGGGACTAAGTGATAGTCCCACTTGTGAGAGGTGTCAAGAAGAAAACGAAACAGCCACACATATCCTGTGTGAATGTGAGGCCTTAGCTTATTTAAGATTATGTCACTTGGGTCAGTACTTTATGGAACGAAGTGACTATTTCGATGCCCCCACATACAAAATCCTGCACTTCATTCAAAGTGCAGGATTGTTGAGGGGATAATCAAAAGGGGAAGCACAATAGATCACTGTAGGTTGCGGTGTAAGGGCTGTGAAGGCCCACCCCTTATTCATTCATTCATTCATTCAATCATATGATGCAAACCAAGTTTTATTATGGATCATTAGACTTATTAACTGACAAGTCCTGGTGAAGTATCCCATACCGAGTTTCAGCAAAATCTGTTAACAGTTTATGGGATACATGAAAAAGTCCATTTGTGGCCATATGTAAAAAAATATAATTAGGCTTTATTATGGATCAGTGTGATGAAATATCGGAATTTTTCAACAATGTTCAGTGAAAGCTTCTCATGTCGGATTCTGAGAAAGTCTGTGCAGTGGTTTATGCAGAGATACATCTCAGGCAGGCAGACAAATGTGTCCTCCATATCAAAAGCTGAGACTGTAAATCTGTTACATATTTATAACAACCAATGTTTGTTTCTTTTTCAGGAAACCTATTTCTACTTTGAAAACAAAGGATGGTATGAAGGTCAGCTTAAAAACTTATGTCAAGTTGCAATAGATGCTGTCTCTAAGGAATATCCAAATAGCATCTATGAAGAGAAACTGAAACACTTCATAAATGATTCTCTGTTTGAATGCTTAGTGGAATTTTCCCAACCAAAAGAACCATATGCAGTCATTGGTCATGGAGACACATGGATTCCAAATTTCTTATTCCATTACGACAATCACAAAGGAGACAGTAGTACTAGTCCTGACAGAACACGAATCATAGACTTTCAACTGGCTCGATACGGTTCACCAATCCTAGATTTCTCTCTCTTCCTCTTTTCTTGTACCACACAAGAACTTCGCACTTCTCATTTCAAACAGCTTCTCCAAGTTTACCATCATAGTCTGTCTGACTTTCTTCAAGATTTGGGCTCTTCCCCAGATGTTCTTTTCTCATACAATGCCTTTGAAAAGGAAGTTTCACTATACATGTTATTTGGACTTTGTCTTTCGTTTGATACAGTTACATTTTCTGTAATGGACGAGGAAGACACTCCAAATTTGGACCTGATTGAAGGAGATGAAGCTATTCCATTAGAAAATATCATGCATGTTGGTCCAATTAAAACTAAGCATGGAAGACTGCGCCTTGCTGACAATGTAAAATTTGCTATAGACAGTAAATATCTTTAGCATAAGCCAAAACAATCCACGCAGACACAGTCCATTATGTGCTATCTCCTACTATATATATACATTTACATTTATAAAATAAATCAATATACAATTCTTTATTAAGTCTGTCACAACACAACAATATAAGTACAAGGCTAAATTAGCTTTGCTACATGTTTCAGGTATTCATATCCATCATAAGGCAAATACACCATCATGTTTACACACTAGTGAACTGCAATTTCGTAGTAAGTCTGGATACGTGACAATTAGTGTGTAAACATGATGATCATGTATTTGCCTCATGATGGCTATGAATAGCTGAAACATGTAGCAAAACTAATTTAGCCTTGTACCTATATTGTTGTGTTGTGACGGACTTAATAAAGAATTGTATTGAATTGAATTGAATTCCATAAACCATAAGCAGGTTAATACCTTTGGATATAGAACAAGTCAAAATAATACCTACTGGTACAAGTAATTGATCTTAAACTAATATAGCTTAATTCTACATTATTCTCTATTTACATTGAGGTATTCGTCTACAGAGTAGAAGGAATGAGCATGATGATAATTCTTTAGCTCTGATTTAAAATGTTTAGTATCATTACTCAAGTTTTTGATACTTTGTGGGAGACTATTGTACACTTTTATGCCAGAAAAGTAGACTCCTTTTTGATATAGTGATAAGTTTGATGAAGGTAGATGGAAGTTATATTTTTGTCTAGTATTCATGTTATAGATATTGGAATTTAATTGAAATTTATTTTTGTTGTACACAACAAATAAGAGAATTGATAGTATGTATTGTGATTGAAGAGGTAGAATTTTTAATTTCTTAAATAAATCTCTACTTCTACGTCCTGTAATGATTCTAATTATATTCTTTTGTATCTTGAAAATTTTTACACTATATGCAGAGTTCCCCCAGAATATTAATCTATAGCTCATAATAACAATATAATAATATAACAACACAACAGGATGCATGAAATGAAAATTATAAATCAATATATTAAATCTTTCAGCATAAACCTCAGCAGGTACATGGATTATGCATACTGACTGTCAGCCCTAAATAGTACTTGTTTGCAATGGAAAGGGAAACTGTACCATTTAAATATGAGTACCTACTCTATTTCAAAATATAAATTTAAGCAAGATATGCAAGAATTAGGAAGAAAGTGTCAGCACTGTTAAAGGTTAGTTATCTATGGTATTAATGCTTTTTTTGTTATAAATTAATTTTGCCAGTAGAAAAATGGAATGGCAGTGTTACATATGCTGTTTTTGGTTATGCCCACATGGATAATGCCAGATTCCTCCTACACCAAGTTAAAAGTAATGGTATTGTGGGACTAAGTGTTATACAACAGGTGTTCCTGTCAATACAAGGACAAGCAGTTATGTGCGTCGCGTCTTTTCTTTCGCCATACTGTGTAAAGATAAAGTTGTTCCAGTGCTTAATTAGTTAAGCACTGTGCCATGAAGACATATGGAGTAGTGGAGGTGGGCCCTGGTTTGGACATTGTGGGGAAGAGAAAAATCTTGCACTGCTGGGAATTGAACTTGGGCTGTCAAGCCTGGGGCCCATCACTATACTGACTGAGCTATCCTGACTCCTCCTATACTCTATAACAAATCAGTATAGACAACACTCTACCACTACACAGTACAAATATAGCACTTCCTTGATAAGATGTACAAAATAAGCCTTTTTTTTTTTACTAAAACAGGTTGATCACAAAAATGACAGCAAGAAATTGTTAATAATTACAACTAAAATGTTCACAATAAATACAAGGATAAGCTACCCAAATGTAGGCTCCAAACTTAGCTTTCAGATTTCACATTGATGTTGGTACAGTTACTCAGCTACTGCAAAAAAATAAATTCTCAAGTTTATCTTTAAGCATGAACAGAAACATTACCTAAATTCAAAACTTCAGTTTTGAACATAGAAGCCATCATGCCATGGATTAATATTTACACACTGTTTTACGTCTCACAACATATTAACTTACATATTTTCTGATTCAGGAAATTTTTGTTATACATGATGCAATTCTAGGATAAATTTCATAACGGGCTCCAAAGTAATTTCCGTGTCTATTCACAGGGCCCACCGTTACAAAAAAATTCTGCATATTCGTGAAACAAAAATAATGAACTTATAATCAAATAGAAATCATCTACGATTCAGTAAAAACTGACAAAATTCCATTGCAAACATTATTAGTGACTATGAAACTGAAATGGACAAAATGCATTTCTGCCTTTTTAGTTACAAACATTATTTCCTGTCTGTAATTTTGCCTGATGCCACAGGGAGTGATGGTAGATGACATTTGTTCTAAGAATGGTGATTTCCTTGCAATTTCTTTATACGTAGGTAGGCTGAAAAGTAATGCACACATGCTTGTAGAGTGAACGAAATGACCTTCAGAAGCGCGCCAGGTGGCATGTGGAAGTAACATTCCCCCTCAATACACATGCGCAGGTTTGAGGTCGTTACATTCATCCAGTGTATTTCGAGAAGCGGAAGTATGGAGACATGTTCTAGTGCTATGTCAGCGCGAGTTAAACAGCATGCTGTTATCAAATTTTTAACTGCTGAAAAAGTGACTCCTACTGAGATTCATCATCGTTTAAAGGCTGTTTATGGTGACGATGCTGTTGATAGGTCTACTGTAAATCGATGGGTAATAAAATTTCGTGGTTGCGAGCCTGGAAAAGCCATAATTGTTGATGAAACACGCAGCGGACGTCCGATCACTGCCACAGACGATAATCATCGCAAACTCGTCGACCATTTGATTCAAAATGACCGGTGAATCACTCAAAAGTGTATCACAAACCATATTGGAATATCCAAGGAATGTGTCGGCTTCATTATTGAATTGGGATACCTTAAAATCTGTGCACGATGGGTACCACGCCGTCTCACAGATGAGAACAAACAGCGTCGATTGGAATGTTGCGATCAAGTTTTGCAGCACTACCGTGATGAAGGAGATGACTTTCTTTTGAATATTGTGATGGGGGACGAGTCATGGGTCCATCGTTACGACCCAGAAGAGAAAAGACAGAGCACTGAATATCGACATCCGTCTTCTCCTCAGGTGAAAAAGTTCAAAACACAACCATCCTCCAAAAAACTTTGGCTGTGTTTTGGGATGCTCACCGAGTTTATCTGAACGATTTTCTGGAACAAGGGGCAACAGTAAATCCTTCTCAGTACATACAGAGTCTAAAACACCTCCGTCGTCGAGTTTGTCGTGTTAGAGGCAGCCTGGCGCCAATAATCTTGCAACATGACAACGCTCCTCCACACACCCCGCGCTCAACTGAAGAGGCTCTGCGAAACCGGAAGTTTGAACAGATTCCACACCCTCCTTATTCCCCCGATCTTGCGCCTTGCGATTTTTATTTTTTTCCTCTACTCAAGAGACCTCAAGGGTAATCATTACACCTCGGACGATGAGGTGAAGGCAGCTGTCAAGTCCTGGATTTGAAAAAAGTCAGAAGAATTTTTCAGTGACGGAATGAAAAAACTTGTTACACGTTGGGAGAAATGTGTTAGCCTTAATGGTGACTATGTTGGAAAAATAAATATATGCTTTTGAAACTTAAGAATTGTACTTTAATGTACTTTTTGCCTGAGCTTGTTATTTGTTTTTGTTCGCGCTCTACAAGCATGTGTGCATTACTTTTCAGCCTACCCACGTAAATATTGGCCTTACTTCTCACTAGTGTTTTCGATTACGTGTACATCTGATACATTTGTATTAAGTCATATTCCTGTTAGAATCATAGAGCGTTTTTCCATGTTCTCTTTTGAACACTATTAAAAACGCTGAAGTTGTACGAGTAACATGAAGATGAGCCAGGTAGTGAAAGTACAGCTGCACACATTTTTGTCCTTGTTACTGAAATGGTCAGCTTCATGGCTAGGCTGTTAACAGTAAGATAAATGTAAATGGTAGCATCAGATATTCAATTACGAATTCATCTGAGGCCCCTTAAAGGAGCCATTTTTTTTTTTTTTTTGTTTTTTAGTGTGATGCTTTTATGTGCTGTCCAAAAATACTGTGCTGAAAATATCAATTGCTTGCTCTTTTATTTTATGTTATAATTTTGCTGATCTTGGGTTATGTTTTAGAATCTATGCATTAAAATTTAAGGTTTAAATCTGTGATGTGTAATGATTCCCAGACTATGTTCATTTCAATCTTTGGCTTCTGTGGATACATTTCTAGAACAGCATTTAAGTTAAAACTTTTCTTAACAATGATTGATTGAATGAAGTTCCAGTATCTTACTGCATACTCCAACCAAGTTCAGTCATGAAATTAAGAATTTTTAGACAGGCTTTCACTGAGAGCAAAACATAGCTGTTCACATAGGATAAAACTGGTTTCACCAGAGCTCTTAGAATAACAAATTTAAGTTCCAATTTACTACACATTCCCAATTGCAGTTTTCCTTACATAGGTCATTTTATGACATATTTCAGCATTCACACTGTAAGTTTACCTCTCATTTCCCTCCAGAGGAACCTTAAATGGGGATTTCATCACTTACTTCCACTGGTCATATTTTTCAAATGTGCGGTCTAGAAAACCAAAATTAACGGCCGTGGGGATTTGTTGTGCTGACCACGTGACACCCTCTATCCACTAAAGTTGACACTAAACTTCGCTGACAAGCGGCGGTCAGTAGGTATAGTTCGCTTGTGGATGAAAAATGTAAAATTATTTCATCACACTATAAATTCATAGTAAAAGAAAAACAGTAAGAACACTCACCAGAAAATGATCTGAATTCCACTGCCAAACATATGCTTTTCACTGAATTCCTCTATGAAAAATTCCTTCAGGCTCATGTGTGATCGATACTCTTCCCTTTTGAATCAAAATAAAACTAAAAAAACAGGGTAGGTATTAATGAACCATATGAATTCTTAAACAAAATTCATGAGCAATATGGAGATGTCTAATCACTACAGCAATCAATACAACATTTAGTGTGGAAACTTGTTTGGTTACATAAATATACAAAAGATAAACTTTATTCAAACATCACTTTTTTTACACCTACGAAAAGGAAAGTGGCAATGGAACTTCTGATAAATTCATAATCACTTAACAAGTCTCTTTAAGTACTACATTTCAGACTGCAAACTCACAACTTTTAATCAATATTACACTTGATATTGTTCACATAAGAAATCTGAGTTCTGTATTCCCTGTAAGTGGGGTGGAAGATGTAGTTCATATTCTGTTCCTTTATAGACTTATCTGAAGATCAGTGTGAAAAGATTATACAAAACAATCCATTTAACATAGCATGTCTTCCAGGATATCAGTCATCCTGAAATAATGTTCTCAATGCTGTTTATGTACAACGAATTCTCATGTGAACCACTAGAACATTTATTTACAAGCACTTTTACATTTACACTTGAAAAAGACGTGGTGTTCAGCTAAACCAGTTGATAACCAGACTCTTTGTCAATAATTTTGGAAACCAAATCAAAGAGTTACATGTGATTAATTCTGAAGTACTTGCATTTGGAACTTTAGCCCTTTATGTATTAAACAGACATTCAAGATACGGTATCTGGTTGTCTGTAGGTAGTAAAGCAGTATTTCTCAAACGGAGTCACAGCATTCTGTAAGGAGGGTTGGAAGTATTTAAAATATAGCTGTATCCATGCACAGTTTTGGCAAGTCAGTATCATTTAATGTACGAGGGGGGACCCAAAAATAACCGGAAACGACCTGTTNAACATCTCATGGAGCACGGTCCAGCGAATTTTAACCGAAGGTTGTTTGCACATGAGACGGGTGTCTGCAAAATTTGTTCCTCGCTTGCTCGGAGATGACCAAAGAGAAAACCGCGTGAATGTTTGCCGCGACTTGAAGAGCGAAGTGCAGTTTTCCCTAACAGAAAGCAAAATTTTACGCACACTCTTTGTTCCTTCTGGTCGGCCATCTCACTAATCGCCAAAGGGTTGAAACAGGAACGCACACAACAGCACCACAGACAAACCACTTAACTCAGACTGACGCCAGCTCACTAAGAGTCGCGGGAGACTCCCAGCTAAAACCACCTAGCAGCACAACTCGTAACTACAAAGCATGCGTGTGCAACAGGTCGTTTCCGGTTATTTTTGGGTCCCCCTTCATAGTTGTTTTGGAAAATATAGCGGCAGCCAGAAAAAACATTTTGCAAATTCTTTCATAACTCTACAGGAACATTTTATGGCTCTTTATAATAGACATAGAGATGCTGCAAATCTGTTTAGGTTCCTGCTGTCACCATACAATATAACAGGGATGTGCAACACTGTGCTGGAATTAAGCTACAGAAAGCAAGTCTAATTAAATGTAGCAGCATCCTGCCAGAAGTTCTTGCATCATAAAAAGTTTCTTATACAGAAAGCCACTCACAACTGGAGAAGATTCAATTCTTCCCACAGGAATTAATATGGTCATTACTGTACTGGGGAAGTCTAGAGCCACAGAGCTTGTAGGCATTCCGATGTTCAGTGATACTTCTATCTTAGCAAATCTGAGAGAAAGAGTTAAATGAGCAGCTGGTTGAAAAAAATAAACCATTTTTCATTCAGAGAGAGGAGGCAGTGGATAGCACCAAAGATTTGTCATTAATAACAGACATAAATGCACAATATACACGTATGTTGAGTAGGATAAAATATAAAAGGATTTATTCTGTTGCAAAGAAATTAGAGAGACCAGCAAAGCTTGAGATGATGCTAATATTGATAGCTACATGACTGCAGATATTCTTGAATAATTGAACTGTAGGGTATGTAGATTGGGCACTCTCAGTGTCATGCATTCATGAAGGACTTCTTATTCTGATACAGGAAAATCTCCTGGTGCTGTGTGGACACACTGCATGATTCACATACACTTCCTTGTCTCCAAAGATTTCGGCCCCATCTTAAGAGAAAGTTCTACAGTCAAACGTTAACCACATGAAAATTGGACCTTTAAAGACAAGGATGTTTGCTAGTTTATGTATGGAGATTTGAGGGGGGGGGGATTTTGATTGAATCAGGGTGCCTGTCTATGGTGAATGTTATAAGATAAGCGGTCAAATGGAGAGATGAACTTTATCAATACTTTACATAGGAAAATTGTGCTTACATGTTTAGCGACAGTGATTTCATTATGATGCTGGAAAATTTGAGTGATAAATTTTAGAAGATGAAGTCTCAATACTTCATTGTAAGGCGGTGACATTAATATTCTTCAGCTCAGAAATGGACTGAAATCAGTTACTACGAGGTTAAACTGTGGTAGGAGTAAACAGGAAGTGAAAATGTGGATGTGTTTTTTTAGTTTAAAGCAGTCCATTGATGACAGTAACACAAGTTAATGAAGATATGAAAATTTGTGTACTGAGTCACATTTCTTCACTGAAATGCCACTTTGAAAATTATTTTCCTGGTTTAGAAATAGAAAATTATGATCATATTAGTGTTTGTGTCCAGTCACTCCCCTGCCCTAACTGATGACAATTCCTACAGCTGTCCAGTGGTCAATAAATATATTTATCTCAGGGAATATGTCACAATGGCAGCAAATTAAGCAGAGAATTTTGTACAAATTTATTTCGGGGTTAACTACTTAAAATGTATCTTCTAACAAGCCAGATGAAGTCAGTGATACTTGATCCAGTGCACTGGATAAAATGTTGAGTGTTATGAAGATCAAGCGTAAAGCACAGCATACTGTCGAGATCAAAGTACATTTTCATAGTGAGCCATGAAAGTCAGAAAGAAAGTAAGTTCTATGTGTCCTTACACTGCAGCCTGTATTTAACAGGCACATAGCCATTGCATTGCATCCAGCATACAGATTGGTTCTTGTAACCTAAGATGTGAGAGATCAACATTCAGTCCCCACTGGCTGCTCATTTGTGGAGGGATATGTTTGTAAGCATATGCAATACATGGAAAGGGTTCATGTTTCCAGCATACTTGCTTTCACATGAGATCCACAGTGATCCAGTTTGACCTTGTATTGTCTTGGAAGAAGTATATACATTGTATTTTTGTTTTAACAGGAAACATATTTTCTATCAATAAGAGCAAAAGATATGTATTTCCTGACAACAAAAGGCTTTCGCTCACCCTTTTTACTTGTGCAGATGCAAGAGATACTGGTAAATTTAATAGGACCATGTCCTAACATCAGCCACAAATTTCCTGCTTACCCCACACTGCAGGTTGCAAGGTTGGTAATGACATACCACATGTTCAACTAAAAGGAAGTATCCTCATTATTACTAAAGAGGAGCAACTGACACCTCTGTGAAATGAACATTTCTGACAATTTCTCTTCCTAAGTTTTGGATTGGTAAGCAAGCTGAGTTCAAAGAGGCCAGTTGACTCAGCCAATAGAGAATACCAATCCAAAATAAATGTGTAATGTGAAAGGAGAGTGGCTATCTTAAAGATAAAGCCCAGGTTTAAAAAATATGCAGTTTCAAGGAGATTTACTCTTCTATTGGTTACTGGCTACTGACATTTTAAACATGTGTTGAATATTTTATTTTTAAAAAAATATGTGCTCCATCAAATATATAAAAAAAGTGACAATCATTGTAGCATCAAGGTCTGGACTGCCAGCCTATTTAGATGCCAATCAAAGTAATCCTAATGGCATTAATACCTTTGATCATGTAAGGTCATAAAAATGTATGTGCTTTTTAGGGGGCCGTTGTAGTAAAGCAATAAGTGTTCCTAGTAAACAAGTGCATGCAACTTTTTACAGTTTAATGACATTATGAACTGAACAGTATGATTTGCGGATATTCTATATTCTGGTCATTTGTTAGATGGTGCTAAAATTGTTCTGCAATCAAAACTTTATTTATGATGATATTAAGAGCAGAGTAAATTTTGGGAATGCCTGCTACCATCCAGTTCAAATTCTTTTGCATTCCCATCTGCCTAAAAACATAAAAATTAAAATATACAAAACTACAATTTTATTTTGTTTTGTATGAAGGAGCTTGAGTATGGGGTGCTGAGGAGAATAGTTACACCTAAGAGTGAAAATGTAACTGGATGCAAAGCACTAAAATGCATAATGACAAGTTTTGTACCAAATCAAAGAAGATCAAATGGATTGAGCATGTCAAGTGAACAGGATATGAGAAATGAACACAACATTCTGATCAGGAAAGCTAATGGGAGCACTTAACAGACATCTGTAGGTAGGTCAATAATATTCAGATGAATCTTAAATAGTGTGTAAAGTAAATTCAACTGATTCAGGAGAGGTTCCAGTACATACAGTAATTAAAATTTGGGTATCATAAAAGGTACAGGATACCTTGGCTAGGTTAACTATTAGCTCTTAAAGTACTCTTCACCATACAGTTAATATTTTTCTGCAAAGTTCATGTTGCATGCCTACAGAACAGATGCATCATTCTTGAGATATAATAGAAACCATAAATAATATGTTTCCACCTTATATAACGGAAATATAAGTTCATAAAAACACAAAATACATACTAAACTCCAAAATTAATTTCAGTAAGAGTTTGCAAGACGAATGTTATCTACACAATGATGGCAATCTGTTAAAGAATTGTGGGGTCTTCTTTACAAATGCATTTACTTCCAAAACAGCCCTGGCATTCCTAGCAGGTAGTTTTACAGTGGGGCTTGGCACTCAGAGGGTTAAACCACATGTTAAGAAACTCAGAAATTAAATTCCAATACACTCCCAATGAAGGGTATGGATCGATTTGTGCGTCACATATTTCCTCAAGCATTAGCAAAACTGTAAATCAGTTGTCATTATAAACTGCATAATTTATATTTCCATTTATTTTCATGTTAATAAAATTAACTTAATTAAAAAACTTGTAAAACCAGGTCTCTCTGTAGTTGGTGGCAAATATCTCTGTGCAATACTATCTTGCAATAAGAAACCTGTACATATATACACCTTCTAAAGATGCAAATTCCTTGTTTGGTTTCCCCAAATACCTGACAAATAATATGGCAAAAGGCTATACAGACAAACTTACAGGCACTGAATTCACTTTGATGTGAAGTTTGCCTCTTGACAACTACGTAAGAGAATGGTCAGCAGCATCATCACAATAATATAAACAAAGTTGGCTGCTGTAATACACTTATAAAACTATAACAGCAGAATGTAACAGCCACATCACTGCAGAGAAATTGTGCAGTACTGAAGAGGTAGAAAAAGACAAAGATACCTAATAATGACATAATGGGAATGTGGAATTCACTCTCTGCTAGAACACACAAACTCATATCCAACACTATCAGCAATACATAGTCAAAGAGTCTATATAAATACCTTTTAATTTAAAATTCAGTTGGACCAACATCTTAAGTCTTCCATCCACAATTTATAACTGCAACATATGCAGTGGAACCATATGGGCATGTGGATCTCTCTGCCATAGTATTGGATGATGATTTTACAATATTCAAAAAAACACGTAGATTGAAATTGTAATTGTAGATTAGGCCCTCAAAGGAGTCTACTGCCCTGTTTACCATGTCTGCTGGCATGGGACAAGGTTAAACAGCCATCTGCTAGCGCATTGCATCTTTGTCCTAATCATAGCCCAGGCTTTGTGTTCCACTGTCCATGTTGCAGAATGCCACCTGATATAACATGGCCAGAATTCCATTATTTCATGTCCCTCTTTATATTCAACTTGTGAAGGTAACAAAATATTTTGATGTCCTATATGACTACATATAATTTGAACTATTTATTTGTAAATTGGTATTGATGTGGGGGGGCAGCTATTTCCAGTTGCCCCAAGCACTAAGACAACTACCAGGTCAACTGTCCATCCCCTTTTAAACCTGACTCTTAAGATATCAACAGATCTTATTCTAGACACAAAATTTATTCATACCTTCAGTTAGCCCATTCTTGGAAATGCTAACATGTTAACCATCCATATGTACAGGCAGCATATGCTGGTTTTAATTTTAGAAATTTGTCACATAATAAAACATAGGCCTAGTTGAAAAATAGGTTTCTATAATTAGATATGTCACTTAGAGCCGTTCAATGGATTCCACATGTATAGACAGGACTGACTTCAGTGTAGATACAGTGTTCCAGGTTATCTTACAGAGAACAGATTATGCCTTTTATTTGTTAATAATGTATGTTATGTACAAAAATGTGCATTTCCTTTGGCACAGTTGGGTAAATTGAAGCCTTAGGGTAACTTGTTATACTTTAAAAAATATCATGTTATGTGATTCAAGTTATAAACATCACCGTCTCTCATCTCCATACTAACAATGTTCATCTGACCTTGTCAGCATAAAAAATGACATCTTGCATAACCAAAGCATACATTTCATGTATGCAAATTCTACATGCTGCTTCAGAGAGGCTGAAGGTCCAACTGAATTGAGTGCCGTAAAATTCAACAATATTCTAAATGTAAAGAAATAACATTAACTTGGTTTTAAAACCAGCTATTGTATACAACATATTCTGCAAGCACAGCCTTGTCCACAAACTCACAGGAACATCATCATCAACACTGACTGATGAATATAAATATATCACAATATTAAAAATACTGCATCACACAAAAGGAATTTAATTAATTAAGTTAAATGGGAGGACAAAGAAAAACACGAAGATAATGTGCAAATGATACAGAATTCATAAAACAAAAAGCAGAAACATAAGAAGTTTTTCATCTCCAACCTGTTTAAATTAAGGATATAAAAAGACCTATGATCTTATATTTGATACAAAATATGGGTACTCCTGGCAATGGCAATAAAGGTTGATCCAGAATGTTTCTGAATCTAACAATTACTGTAACTCAAAGATTATTTTTACTGTTCAGTCAATGGAAGTTTCTGTTGTTTGAAGCTCTTACATTTCCTCAATCCAATACAAAGTACATTTGCAAATATCACGCATCTTAATCTCAATGCAATGAATGAGAACACAATCTGGTGTCTCCACCCACAGGCCATCCAGTCTAACATCAGAACCACTATCACTATGAGTCATATTTAGGACAAAGTCAAATATGAAGTTTCTAATATTTATCCACTAATTTTAGCTCCTCTGACAAGAATATGCATTCCTTCCTAAATTTATCCATGTAGTAAAATGCTAATTTTGCTGTAGTTTTACTGTATCCATGGTGCAACAGAATTCCTAACACTTTGAAATTAAGCATTGAATTGGTACATGGAATAGTGAAGGACAATGCAAGCAACTGTACTGGTATCATTCTATATACTTGTAAGATACAAATGAAAGTCTTTTAGAAGAGTTTATTTTTTGGGGGGTTAAACTTCATTTACCTGTAAGACAAAATTTCCAAGCAATAAAATTTAGGCAATAATAAAAGTTCTATTTACAAAGTACCATACCACAGAGTACAAAAGCTGTTACTAAAAGGTCCAAATCATCAATTATTATATAAAAAAAGTACTGGTAAGGTAATATTACGTGTTAAGAAAAAGAACACCTATGAGATAAAGTTGTCCCTGTAACTCCATGCCTGGCACTAGATAGAATTGCGTATTCAACTTCACACTCTGCCTATTTTACCACCAGTACTATTCTGTTGGTTGAGGGGCTATGCTACAAGCTGGAAGGTCGCAGGTTCAAGTCCCGATGAGGTCATTGGATTTTTTTCAATTGACCTAATCCTTCCAGCTGCACTAGGCCCTGGGGTTTACTCAGCCTCTAACAGAAATAGGTACCAGGAATTAATTAAATAATTTTCCTGGGGAGTAAAGCGCGGCCGGCACGTAAGGCTAACAACCTTACTGCCATCTTTGAGCCGATTGTCTACATAGTGTGGGATCCTCAACGTCTCACAACCCTATGGGCCTTCATGGCCTGGTACAGGGTTAGCTTTACTTTTTACTTACTTTTACTATTCTGTACGTGGTTGAATGGGTTGCATTGCCAGTTCAGACATGGTGATGGAAGAGCAAATCCTGCTCCTGCTAATACTCGAACAGTATTCATCGAGCCCATAGCCAGTCATGACGAGTACTAGCATGGGTATAATGCTGTATAAACAGTGATGATGGCACATGTTATATATAAATGACTAAGTTTACTTTAGCATTTCTCTGAGTTGTCTTATGAGATCTTGCTCCTGTAAGTTTCCTACCCTCTGTTAATGTTTTCATATTCTGACATTTATTTTATGATGAATTTTATGCTTCAAACCACACTGCAAACTGGAGCTCAAGAACTGGTGCTATAAAGAAGTATGGAACTGAAGGTGGAAAGAAGGGAAGCTCATGAAAGCAAGTTCCCACAGTGATAAGCCCTGGCTAGCCCCACCAACACAGTAATTTCAGGTTTATCATTATTGAGGTTTTTGCACATTATCCATCATCCTGACTTTTATTTAAAATAATGTTTTAAAGACTGAATTCTGTCTCCGACCTCAGGTAAAAGTCTACTCAGTTGGGCTCAATGACAAAGCTCGTCCCTATTTATGGACCCAAGCACCAACACAAGACAAGATATATAGTGTTCCAGGAGGAAGGGTCAATATTCTGGAAGGTTATAATATAAGTCATTCTAAGCAAAAAAATTTATCATGTACGTGTCCTATTCAAAACGGTTTCTGAGCTAGAGCTATTACATTGCACAGTTCCAAAATTGTTGACAAGAAAGAGATATTACATACTGTTTCTAATAGTGTATTTATTGTTCAGGCAACAAAGTTGGTACATTTTTGTAAATTCCACCATCAATATCAATGCACTTTGCAACCTGTGTGAGGACATGGTGTGTTGCTTGTCTGTACGGTGTACAGGGTACCGCACAGTGGAACAGCTATCTCAGAAATCGTCTGGAATAGGACACATGCATATATGCACTTTTTTGCTTAGAAGAAGTAATACCACGACTTCCCAGAATATTAACCTTTCCTCCTGGGACAACCTGTATAAACCAAAAACAACATAAACCATCAATGGGAGTGGACCTGTAAGATTGCAGCAATTTCTTCAGCACCTCAACAGCCTTAGACATACCATCAAATTCACAATGGAAGTGGAAGTTTATGATACTCTTCCTTTCTTGGACGCCTTGGTCATTAAGAGGGGTTCTAAATTAGCTATAAAAGTATACAGAAAACCTACTCATACAGGCCATTGTCTACATTTCAAGTCCAACACCCATACCACATAAAAGAGGAGTCATTCATAGCTTGATCAGTACAGCCAAGGTCATATGTCAGGATCAGAAGGCTGTAATACAACAATTCATTGACTCCTTAAGAAGGCAGCGAGAAGCAACCGTCCTTTTTCAGACATAATATATCATGGCACAGTCATTATTCCTTATGTTAGGAGTATTTAAGAGAAATTCAGATATACTGGGAATCATTTCAATGTCAGGACCATTTTAAAAATGAAACACACACTCCTTTGGACACTGATGAAAACTGGACCAGTGATAGATGCCCAGAAGACGAAGCAGTGTGTGTATGGTATCCCATGTTGATTGTGGTAGATGTTACATCAGCAAAACAAGCAGATCTTCAGACATACACATTAAGGAACAAAATATAATCTGACCCAAGGTCTCCTTAAAAAATCAACATTACCCCAACATCTACATGAAGAAGGCCATAAAATATGTTGGAAAAAAGTGAAGGTCCTGCAGACTAACCTGAACACCACCTACAGGAAACACAAGGAATCCGCCCACGTCTCTCTGGCAGATCATGTGATCAATCAACCCGGCTTGGACATCTCTATCATATGGACTACAATTACTGCAGAAGAAGTTAGAAAATTACAACCCTGTCCAGTGTATATTATGTGGAAAAGTTGTGCTTTTATGTTGGCACTACACAGAATTTGTCTCTTTAAGTGCTGGCTTCTATTTTGATAGTACTCTGATGTTACAGACAATGGTCATTAAATTATGCATGGCCATAGCTGCAAGGCTGGTGGTTTATGTTGTGTTTGGTTTGCACATCCTGTCTTGTATTGGTGCTGGTGATCAGAGATAGGGATCAGCTTTATCGACTGGGCCAAACCGAGTAGGCTTTTTCCTGAGGATGGAGACAGAATCCAATCTCCAAAAACGTTGTTTTTAAATAAAACGCATGACAATGGATAATGTACAAAAACTCAGTAACTGTATTAATACACCATCATCACAAATTTCAGCTTTGTTAGCCGCTTAATGCTATAAACGATCTGAAGTGAAGTTCTGAGAAAGGCAGGCACAGAAAACACTATACAACATGCTAATGCTTTATGGACATTTTGGTTAATAAATTCTACCCTTATGGAAATTTGGGACAAATACTGAATTTTTTAACACAAAATGTAAAACAACAATAAATTCGGCCCAAATTATTTTTTGAAACATGATTATTTGTTACAAAATTCAGATTGCCTATGTGCATGCATTAGTGACATAGCAGGATATGAAGCTGGCAACTGTCATAAGCACACATGTCAGTGCTGCAATGAACAAAATGAATGTAGCCTGAAAATTGCAAAAGCACTACATGGTGCCATGAACTGCTACAAATGGCCATATAAGGAGAAGTCTTTTCGTTTTTTATTGTTTGTTTGTTTGTTTGTTATTAGAACTGAGGTAGAAGGAGATGCTGATTATCATGATGAGGCAGATGTGAGTACAAGTAACAGTCCTAAGCCTCCAACTCCCTCAATATAACCTATCAAAACCTTTGGTAAATAAAGCTCAAATGTTTATATTTATTTTGTGTACCTATTATTATTTCTGATGGGTAAAAATGCATGTTTTTATTATAGCTATGGACTGAAAAAATCTCCAAAGGAACACATCTCCACTCACCACATGTGAGTCAATTGAGAAACAGGTTTGACATTACAGAATTTGGTGATATACATCTTCAAGAGCCCATCCCTTCCATAACACAGGGACTTGTGATAATATCAATGTAAGTTTTATGTAACTTCAAAATAAACTGGCGTGAAGAGTGTGTAATAATATCACTGATGTCAGCAAGCACTGATGATGTTGGTAACAATGAGATAATGGTGGACTAAATGGAATAAATGAAAATAAGCCTATCTCTACAATACCTAAAGACCCACTCTAACAGTGTCTGAATATTATGAATTAGATACATTTACTTTTCATTATTTTACATGAACCGTTTCAAACTCTTGAACTCCATGGTTTTCTAAGAACAATATATACCAACTACATTCACTGAGTCATTCACATTCCTACTAAGAAGCAGTGCTCAATTTAGTGCATAATTTAAAATCACTGAAGAAGAAAATACATATTAAACTCAAGACTTCTAAAAAGAAGTTGTGGAACATGATACAAGTCTAACACTGTCATACATTAAGAGTCATACAGAATCATAACATTTTCATAAACTGTGCATTTATTAGGATGTTCCAATATCTAAATACTTTTAAATGCAAGAAGTTCCTGAGCAAATCCCTGTGACAAGATGAATACTCCAAAAAATTTACTTTTTTAATGTAAAAACGTCAGTAAGACTTCATCCAAAATTGGTAAAAGCAACACCTTCCACACCTGCAGTTTGAACACTTTAAAAGTTAAAAAGCCACTATACACAAATGCAAAACTTATGCCATGTTATAGTATACTGACACTTTGATGAACATTTACAAATACATTTGCTTGCTTTATCCTCCAGTGTCCTATGTCTGCCTCCATTCCAGCTTCAAACCTTCCTCACATCCTATTCATTTGGAGTAACTTAAGAAAACTGCAGCAAAAATGTAATCTATATAAATAGGCTTTGAATGTAGGAGCTTTAGGACAACACACGCACAAATGTACACACATTAAGTTATTCATGGGAACTTCAGCTAAATGAACACTGATGAAATAGGAAGACACATAATAATTACAAACAGCAAAATTCTCTGAATGTTTAACAATATGAGAGAGATGGTGTTGACTGCTTTGCTCTTCAATTGCTTAAATACATATCCACACATTCTTACTGCAAAGAATGTATTTTGTGCAAAATTGTGTACATTAGATTTTGGATACACGAATTATTATAATATTATCAAAGTCATGTGGCTTCATTAATATGAGAAAATTTTGATAAAATATGCACAAAACCATGATTAAATCCATTACCAGGGGGAGAGATTATAGTCACATCACAAGACAGGAAGAATAATTCTGATCAACAAGAAGACCCAAAATATAAATGAACAAGTGTACAAAATACCACTAAGCACCACCAAGTACATATATGAAGAGATAAAAGGTAAAAATACACTTGTAGAATCAAAGTAGAATAACAGTGATTTTCATACATATACGTATTAAGTTCTGGAAATGGAAGTATGGAAATGAACAAAGTCATCCAGCAAAATAATAGTAAGCATGGGGCTCCTGTTTACTGTACAACAGACTTCATTCTTTGTAATATAGAGATCATGTAGTCATATATTTACACATTACTGCAGTTTTAAAAGAATATGCTTTTCTCCATTCTCATCTAAAAAAGACAACATGTGTAACAGGGCTTTGGTGTACTTTTACTTAAATGTATACCATATAAAATGAAGAACTCAACTACTCCATTGCTCCAACGTGTTTACGTCAGGAACCACAATCATTACTCACTTGATGACTAGAAGGAAGTATGTATTGTCCTTAACTGACTGCTGCATCAATGTCATGAGCCACAAAGTACTGAACCACTGTGCTTCTTGCAGACAGCTTTTAGCATCTCAACTGTTCATCAACTATCTGGGAACAACTCTGGTAAATTATGTCCACCTTCACTAGGACATTTTGTGCTTTTTCTTCTGATCCCGTTTCCGATCAACATCTGTTGTTGGGTGAGGCTTCAGTTCTCTGAAGGCTAACTGAAAAATAAATACAATCTATTAGCAATGATTCACAAAAGTAACATAATGGGCAGAATGGTATAGCAGTAGCTTGTATCTGGGAGGCACCCAGTGTTGACCAGGTTACTGATAATTTTTGCTAAGGTGTTCTCTTCGAGTACACCATGACCACCTCCTCCAAATCTTTATCTACTTACCATTCGTGATTGGTTATCTTATATCATTCAGTACTACATACTTCCTGAAACAGCATTGTTAAATAGCATATGAATCAATTAGTCACACACAGCATTATCAGCCTGAGAGAACCACAAGGTCTTTCATGAACAGGTCAGTCAAAAAATTGTTCAGCTATTCATGGAGTTCTCAATAATGAAGTAACTGTCAATAGGATCTTGGGATGTAGACATGGTTGGAGACAAATATGAATTCTTCCACATTTCTGGGGAAGTTATGGACCTGCTCTGAGTTCAGTCTACCACGCATGATGGCCTCCTTTGTCAGCAGCTGAAAATTCTTTTTGACAGTCTCACCTGACATTCTGCCCAAATGTTCCTCCTCCTCTTAGAAAATTAACAGTTGCATGAGGATGGCCAAGTAAGGTTGATACATGTAGCACTTAATTGCAATGTTAATGTTATTTTAAATTAAGAGGAGATTGTGAACAAAGTTGCATTGAAGATGAACGTGAATATGTAGAGTGATATATCAATGCAACAGGATGCTCAAATACAATATTCTCTTAGAACATTGTTTCAAAATTTCTCACCGCTGCTCAATCCTGAAAGTTTCCTTTCAGAATTCTTCAGTCAAAGGTGATTCTATCTACATAATAGAGAGAGCCAAAGCAGGATATTAACACAGTAACATGGAAGGCCTGTCAAGGAAACAAAAATACAGGCCTAAGGGGTCCCCTGTAAAGGTGTGACAGCACAAGAAGCCAACAATGAATATCAAATCGCTTCTATGAACAGATAAACCCTGACAGTGAATGTCTTAATAAAATTAGATTTCAGGTTGTCAACAGTGGTGAGGATTTAAAGCGTAGTCTTCTGGGTTATGGCATCATACAGTTTGGTAGGGGGTCACCAACAGTATTCTATTATTGTAAAGGTACATATTGGTAACTACCTATAAGGCTGCAGAGTGATATAACCCAGAAGACAACAATCTGTGGGGCACTCTTGTCAAATATGTGTGTAGTCTTGTCATTACTCCTATGACAACCCACTTCTTCGGAACAATTTGTTGGCCCTGAAAAGGACCGTGGTTGCTGAGATGATTTGACGGTGAGGTAGCGCGGCGCGCGCCGGTAAGGAGAAAGGCTAGTTGCGGTGAGTGGCCTGGCCGCATGCGGCCGTGGCTGGAGGTTGCTTGGTTGCCGTGCGGCAGCGTGAGTTGGAGGTTGCTTGATCGCTGCGCGGCAAATGGCGAAGGTTGCTGCTGGTGGTGAAAGGCTAGTCGAGCGCGGTCGTAAGAGCCATGAGGCAGTGGCTACGCCAGATGGCCAGTGAGTCGAACCGTAACACGACCACCGGCGAGTCCAGGCGCTGTGCCCCAGTGAGTCGGGTGTGAGAGCGCTGGCGAGCCGAGGCAGTCGTGCCTGGCGAAGCCTGCCGATGTCTCCGAAGACCGAGCGCTGGCGACGAAGCCTGCTGGCTTATGTTGCTTGATGTGAGTAGCTTGTAGACGGAAGCTGAACTGAATAGAACTGAATAACTCTGCTCTTTTATACGCTGGTCGGTGGGGCGGAGCCAATCTCGAAAGTGAGGAGCAAGAATTGATTGGCTAGCGCGCGTAATGGTGTAGACGCGGACTATCGCCGAGCGTAGTATAAATGCGATCGTTTGAAGCAATCTGATTGGTTAGCGCGCGTGATGGTGAAAAGTGATGTGAAGAGCGAGCGTTGCAGAAATGCGTGATAATGTGGGATGTTCCCACAAATCTATGTGTTAATGAAATTATTAAAGATACTGGAATAAGTAAACAGTACTAGTCTAAATGTACACTGGAAAAGTGATGAATTGGGGAAAAGTATCATGCAGTTCTGCCGTAACAAAGCTCTCATAATTTTGCTGCCAGTGAAAGGGATTAGTCACTACCTGCTGTTGTATACACATGTAAAACTTCTATCACTCAAAGGATAAAAAACAGACTTGGGGTGTTTAAGAACAGAGTGCTGAAGAGATTATTTGGAACTAAGAGAAGGGAAGTAATAGGAGGGCAAAGAAAATTACATAAAGAGGAACTTCATAATCTATACCCTTCACCAAATATTATTAAGGTGGCCTCTTACCATTCAGCATCACTTTTGAAATGCTGTGTGTATGTTTTATTTCCTCATACATACTATGTATAAAACCTATTTCAACCCAGCTTATTTTATTAACTGAACAATCATATGACACTCACTATTATATAATTTTATCCAATCCCCAGTTCAACTTCTCCTAGATGCAAATTTATTCTTTGCACTTTGTTATCAAACACCTGCAGTATTTCTTCCTCTCTGAGAGAAAAAAATTAAGTCCCACATAAATAAAAAGTATTCTGATAGTTTTTATATTGTTTTGGGAGAAAAACAGTATTCAATTAAAATAAACATGATAAAATAACCATTTATAAGTGATAAATGGTGCAAACAACATCGTTCTTGTGTCATGCAAGTTGAACAGTTAGAAACAATCTATATAGAAGTTGTACACACCAAATCTTCATCATCTGGTACCCTGGAGAGGAGATCCAGTACTTCATTATTGGGGACAGTGTGTGGACGAACAAGTTTGCGAGCAAACTTGTTCACTCCCCATGCCATAATGAGGTAACGGACAGACACGAGATAGAGAACTACAGCTCCAGCTAACAGCAAGAGAATTGCCAGAGCACTGAGGTACGGCACTGTAAAGTTGAATGTGCTGTGAACAAGAGCAGATTTTTCAGTTATGAGGGATGTTTCATGTTGAAAGCAGCTCCAACACTAGATGACAAACGATTTAACTAAAATAACAATACCCAAGCTGCCGAAATCAACAAGTTAATATCGACAAAGACTGAGTAGAAATGATACACATTCATCACATAGCATTCAAGATAAAATAACTATCAATGAAGCCAAACATTCTGCAAGAAAATATGGCATATACTTACTTTTTAATACTTTCTCCAAGAGAGGCAATATAACCAATTGAATTTTGAACACTTTGTGTCACTTCCTGTATGGCTTGAAGGCGTTCCTTTAAACTCTTTTTTTCTTCCTGAAATTACAGCATGTACAAGTTACAATAAATGTAGTTAACATGGCAGCAATTCTTATACCCTCTGACAGACGGCCAACAGTGACTATACAAGACCTGAGGTTCTCACAGCAGTGGCTTTGGGTCTGACATCATACGGTTTTGTTAAGTTTACCAGTGTTTAGAATAACATACTGCCACCATCTTCATTGTCAAAGAATATTTACTTGGCTTACTTTTCAATCCTGAAAATGGAGGCAGTTCATTCCCCTGAGATGTCAATAAATTTCTACCAGATGGCATCACATTCCAGAAAACAGTTCTATTAATGGTGACCGTACTTCATTTATGATACCTACAGAGGCCAAGCAGATAACAGCAAAATGCTATTTCCTACAGACTGCTTACTTACTTACTTACTTACTCATGGAGCCGAGCCCTTCTTGAAGAGCCGCCAATTCTGCAGCTACTCAAGAATTTCGCAGCATTTTATGGAACTCAAAGGTTCATTACCGTGTTCACAAGAGCCCTCCACTGGTCCCTATCCTGAGTCAGATCAATCCAATCCATACCATCCTAGGCTACCTATCTAAATTCCATTTTAATATTGTCCACCCACCTACGCCTTGGTCTTCCCTGTGGTCTCTTTCCTTCCGGCTTCCCCACCAATATCCTATACGCATTCGTCTCCCCCATTCATGCTACATGACCTGCCCACCTCATCCTCCTTGACTTGATCATTCTAATTATACTTGGAGAAGAGTACAAGTTATGAAGCTCCTCATTATGCAGTTTTCTCCAACCTCCTGTCACTTCATCTCTCTTCGGTCCAAATATTCTCCTCAACACCCTGTTCTCAAACACCCTCAGTTTATTCATTCATTCATTCATTTATTTTTCGTTCCATGGATCCACAATACAAGTGAGATATAGGACATGTCCATACAGTGATTATTCTTAAAATTAATAGAGCAAGAACCAAATACATAAATAAAAAAGTATAAAATACAAAATTGAAACAAAACATGTAGAATTAAATAGATTCCAGTCATATAAGTTACTTTAATAAAACATGCAGTTTAAATTTAAACAATGTCAGTTTGAACATATCACAGAAATTGCTTAGGTGACTAGACTAGAATAGTAGAATCATGACTAGAATAATACTAATAAAAAACTGGATGATCAACAGGTGATTCTAGTGAATGCATAATCATTAACTTATAATGATTTATATTGGAAATATTCTTCCACAGAATAAAAATGATGAAGATAAAGAAAACGCTTTAAACAAATTTTGAACTTCTTAGGGTTGAGTGACTCTTCTTTTATATAAGAAGGAAGATTATTATAAATTTTTATGCCCATATAATACACTCCCTTTTGATATACCGTAAAATTTGCTATGGGTTGATAGAAATTTGTAATATGTCTTGTATTTATATTATGATTTAGTGAATTTGGAATAAAGAGACTTTTATTATTAACCACAAAGAGCATGAGTGAAAAAATATACTGTGAAGCCAAAGGCAAAATTTCCAATTTCCGAAAGAGATCTCTACATGAAACTCTACTATTACAGCCGATCATAATTCTAATTATCTTCTTCTGCATTCTAAATACTTTTATACTATGAGGCGAGACTCCCCAAAAGCAAAGACCATAGTTCATAACAGAGCCAAAATAAGAGTAGTAAATTGTTTTCAAAGTTTTTAGAGGCAAGTATGGTTTAATACTTCTCATCATATAACATGCTGAGGTAAGTTTTGGGATTATACATTCCACATGTGAACTCCAGTTGAGTGTATCCATTATGTTTATACCAAGAAACTTTATATTTGACACAGTGGTTACTGGACGATTGTTACAAACAATATCTACGTCGGTTGTGAGTTTATTTTTGGTTTTAAACTGCATACTATGAGTTTTATTAATATTTATTGAAAGCAAATTTGTCCTAAACCACTTATATAAATGATTAAAAACATTATTCATATTAATATGGAGATTTTCTGAATTTGAACCTTTAATTAATACGCTTGTATCGTCGGCAAACAAAATGGATATAGCATTGTTAATTACGATTTTGGGCAGATCGTTGATATAAATGAGAAACAGCAACGGGCCTAAAACCGAGCCTTGAGGAACACCATCAGTTATT